>NC_135759.1:29428544-29528735 GCF_052425735.1 Oculina patagonica | reverse complement strand
TCAGTTGTATTGGTTTGGGGCTGAAATGTCCAACTTCAATTCACGCTTGTAATCTTTCTTCTTTACGCGCCGTCGCGTAAGAAAATCCACGATTGGTAGCTTTCAGTAGTTTCGTAAAGCCTCTCTTGTGCTGTACACGTCCAATTCGTAGTACTTTGGTTTATATACTTAAAACTTTCGTTAAATCGGTCAAACTTTTCATGAATTGTTATGTTTTTGCTCGATTTTTGCTCTCTCAAACACTCCGACAACGGCCGCCATTTTGTTTTGGCGCGCTTTCCGACTTTCCTGTCAATCAATTTAATTTCAACTTTCTGCACTCAATTTCAACTGTCTGCACTCAATTTCAACTTTCTGCACTGTTTGGGATTAATTGACGTGCTCTCAGCCAATGAACATGCAGAAATTTTTGTATGTATATTATTATAAAGGCAATATTTCAATAATCAGGGTGAGTGAATCGTTTTCGTTTCAGGAAAACAGATGAAAGGAGTTCTTGTTGTGTCAGCTCGCGGTTCAACACGTGTAACAAGACACGTACGTTAGTCTGGAAGGCTTCACCGTGACACCAAGTTTTATCACATCTCTAGATCTCTTTATGAATATTTTAAGCGACTGACACCCACTTCAATGGCAAAGTCAGACATCGAGGAAGAACTGGACGATCTCTCCGGTAATAGACAAGAAGGGGATACAACGTACAGCGAGAGTGACAGACTCAAGAGGAGAGGTAAGTGACGATTAAACCTTTTCAGTATTTCCGGGCGACACCTAACGGTATAAAAGATCTAAGTTGTTTTTAAGACCTCTTTAGCACCTTGCACCAACACTCATTGCTTAGATTGACGCCCAAAATAATTACCACTGCGTCTGCGCTGTTCCATCATGCAGGATATGGCACGAGAATAATCCATCCCAACCTTAGTAAGACATAAGTCACCTAACTTCTCCAAACCTAATTTATCAATTATATTATATTCTTTTTCTGTCTACCCAGCCTTCGAGAATTCCCTGACAGAGACTATAAGGAGCGGTAACTTTTTTCAGATCAGCAAGAATATCACACCAAAGGCATTTACAAAATGCGAGAAAAATGCTTTGTTGATATCAATGCAGGTGAGTGGTAAATTTCCCCCATCTAGTCAATATAAATTATGACCGCTTTTGCCTTTGACTGATGGACTAAACATGCTAAATTAAACCAAAAACAAAATAGAAATTATGTGACGCAAAATTGGAAGCCATAAATGCACGTTCATTCGTAATTGAACTGTCTTACTGTGGTTTCTTTAGTTTATCTCGACTCAGAACAGTTTCTTTGGAAACAATTTTTATGTAAATGTCTTAATATAATGGCACTTCGTGTTGATTAATGCACTATTGAATAAATATTTTACTACTTTGTTGACACCAAGGTGAGCTACGAACTGCGTCGTTTGGCAGACAGAGGGTTACCTAACGTTGAAGATGAAACAAAATTGGCAACCTCTGTGGAAGAATTCACCAACTGTCTGATCGACCCCTTGAAATCTGATTTTGAGTGCCGTTCGCAATTCAAGGATTGTTTTGATGATGTCATGGAAACTGCTATCGAGCTTGGGCAAAAAAAGGTTGGTGTTCATCTTTCCCAGGTGTTTACAGTGTAAATGGCCATAGATGGTTAACCTTGAACACACCCTGAGGGTATGGGTTTAGGATGTGAAAGTTAACCTGCAATGGATTAGCATCCCATAGCAACTCCGGCTCGCTTCATGCTATCGAAATGCCGAGTGTTTAAGCCAGCAGTATTTATAGCGGTCTTTACTTGTTACATCTAAAGATGGGGTAAAGTACTTCACATTGTTTCCTAACTCAGTCTCCAAAAAACAATACTGAACCGTGCAGCGTATTTTTACGTCAGGTGAAAATACCATTAAAAATAGTTCCATCTGCATCCCTTCGGTGTTCCCTAGTTATCGATGTAACGATCCAGTACATAAGACCGGGCCAAATTATTTTCACTTTTTGGAATTGTGTAAACCTTAATTTCATTACTCTTAACGTTAGTTTAAACAATAACAAGGCAATTGAATGCGAGCAGCATTCTTAGCTTGCAATTAATACAAATTTTCCACTTACTTTATCTCAATATTTCTTCCCAGTTTTTTACCCACCCAGTCATTGATAATCTAAAGAATTACAAGTGGTATGGTGAACTTGGTGAAATGTGGACGCCATCCTATCTTAGTATTAGGCGTTGGAAATGGATGTTTCTTGACCTCTGGTGCTTGTTTGATTTGGTGCTATTTCCATTTGTTTTCACGGTTCTTTACCTAATTCACCTTGCTCGGGCGAAGTGGAATATCAATGGAGGTAATTTTGGATTGCTTTGAAAATGCCGTATTATTGCTGACCAGTAACAACTTTATATTTCAATCAATTAAGTAAATGCACCTTACTTAGCTGTTCCGTAATTAAACTCCTTCCATACTTATTCAATAAAACAATAAATCTGTGTTTGAATTTTGAGTTAAAATTTGAATAAAATCAAACATGTGTAAAAGAGTATGGAATATTTTGTTTTGTGAAGAATCTTGACGAACCACGTACATAAGAAAATGCGTTTATGACTCCTAACCTATATTCCACTATCGCTCATGCATTTTTTCCTTCACTTCACAAACAACGACTACTGAACGAACCAAAAACTGAAATTGTCCTTAGAATAGGCCAGCAGAGATTGGCAAATGTTGGGAAATTTTGTGATTAACCAGCCCTAGACTTAACGTCTTAACATTTTATTTTTTTTTTTATTGCAGAACGACGCCAAAACGACCTGTATGGTAAGAGACTGTTGATGTTTTTTTTTAATTTTTTTAAATATACACTCATATTATTCTGTTTTACTCAAATTTGAAAACGAATAGCAAACTCCTTTCAAATACAAATAATAAAATAATAAAAGTACAGTATATATAAAAAATACTTTATCCAGTTAACGTCCAATTTGTCAGTTTCGACTCCGTTCAGTATTCGTCTGCGTGTACTTAGCCGTTTCTTGTGGCCGGGCTTTAATCTTCGTTTTGTTGTTAAATTTATTTTGGCAGAAACCTATCGAGATTATTTTACTACGCCTTACTTCGTATTCATCCGGGACACGTTGAGCTATCTGGCCTTTCTTGGACTCCATTTGACCATTTGTCTCAGTCCAACAAGCGTTGCGTTCAGCGGAGTTGAGTGGGCAATCATGGTGTTCTTCATGGGCAGAACAGTGACGGAAATTAAACAATTCTGCGCAATAAAGGTGCAAGTGATTGGAAAGAAGAGAGATAAATTGAAAATTGTTGACTTGAAAGACGCGAAGCAGGAAGAAATTGACGAATTTCTGACAGATCTAGATGAACTTCATCGTCAAAATGAGAAGCAAGGGGCGAGCAGAGTTGAAATCAAGAGTGTCAACAAGTGCACTAGTGCTTGCAAGAATGTAGCAGTTATGCTTTTGAAGAAGTTGAAGAATTTCACCAGGTAAATAAGTATCCACTAGGGACATCTATTCTTCAAAGAAGAAATAAAATAAGTTTCAACAGTTCTCGATATCTTGGATCTGTCAAGACCAAAAACGATAATTGTGAACAAATTAGGCAAAGTAGTTAGAATTTCAAAGGCCATGCAATCTTGCAATGGCCTTATCGTTTGGCAAGACAAAAATCACTGATAAATACCCCAAAGGCAACCCGAAGCAAACAAGGTAAGCAATCCATGTTTGTAAGTGTTTGTCTGTGTTTCAAGTACATTTCAAGCAGGAGACCAGTATAAAGGGCAAGCAATGATTGCTTCCATAAACAAAGAGTGGCGAACCAAAGGAATGCCAGGTGACTTCTTTGGGTGTCATTTACCACGATAATCTTTCACAATTTACTTGGGAATTCATTTTTTGTTACTTCGCACTTCTGTGGTTAGTCATTATTATAAATGGCATCGTGTTTAATAACGGATATTGGACTGTTTGGTGTATTGATGTCTTTACGGTCAGTTTCATTGCCGTTACATTCTTTTGTGCTTACTCTCCCCTCTCATCAGAGATACCTGGAACTGTTTGGACCTTATCACTCTCCTTGTCTACATCTGCACGTTCCTGTTGAGAATGGCTACGTGGTCGTCGTCCAAATCAGTGGTAAACAATCGATCCCTTGTTGTAGCTGGCTATTTGTATGGCCTCAACACTATGATCCTCACGTTAAGAGTGTTTGGTCAGGTGATGGAGACAGTTAAAGGACTTGGAACCATTCAAATCGCCTTGTTTAGCATCATCAAAGATGTTGCCACGATATTTTGGCAGTTTGTTGCAGCTGTGATCGCTTTCTCGTTTGCCATCACAAAAGTGTATATGTCGGAAAAGTCCTTTATAACGGAGGAACATGATATTTACCCGTAAGTAGCCTCTGTTAATTCCCTGTATGTTGTCCTTAAAGTGTTAAATAACATATTGATACGAATTAGTAAAGTAACTGGACACTGGGAAGTAATAGCACGTGGATTAGGCATAATGGGGAAATGGCGCTCAAATTTGTAATGGGAAATGCTCCGAAGTGAAAGTATCCAAGATTCCAGATCTTTCGCAAAATAAATTAATGGAGTAAAATTTAAACAATGGGCATTAAACGGCGGTAAATTGTGCTTCTAAAGTATATTATCCGTATTCAGCTTAGCGTTGTATAATTGTAGCACTTTCCTATTATTAAGCGTCAATTCACCTTCATGCCAGTTTGTTTGCCGTTCATTAAGAACAATCTAGCACGTGGTTGTATGGAGTACAAAATTGGGAATAGAAAGCACATAGTTAAACTGTTCTGCTTTCTTGCCGTCTGGCAAATTCTGAACACGCTATTGAAACTTAAAGTTTGTGTAAATTTGATAAAAATGCAAACGAATTGGTGTGGCAAAGTAAATTTGTGAACTATTTTTTATTTATTTATTTCAGTTCTTTATTTTTGTAGGGTCTGTAGTACTTCTGGACCAACGTGGTAAGCCAGGCAATAATTGGTATTCTATCTTTGTTATAACGTCTACTTTTCGGTTATACTATTATCGTCGTATCGTTGTTAAACCATCGTTATTGTATCTGATAGTTCTTTTTCATAGCGATATCACTCAAACATTAAAGAAATTATTCTACCATGAAACTGTGTTCACGGTCCGTCATTTGGTTTCTCCTTTCAGCTGGTGGACGATGGTTAAACACCTCTGTTGGTCTTTACTTGGAATAGCGGAACTGGAAACGCTGGACTCAGTTGACAGTGCAACAGTAACGCTCGCTAATTTGTTGTATGCCGTTTTCCTAGTCGTTGGTGCCATCCTTCTTATAAACATGATGATTGCTCTTTTATCCAACACTTATCAGCGTGTGGAAGTAAGATCCTTTAGTTCCTGTTTTTGCTTAAGTCCTAATTTTAGAGGCAGCGTATATGTACTGAGTAGTTTAATGCGCTGGTTTTGTAATCTGGAGGTCCCTGATACAGGCCCCTCCACCTCGCCTCTAGCTGGATTTGTTCTTGGAAGTTCCGAGTTCAACTCTTTGGTAAACAATATAATTGTAAATAGGCGATTGGTCTCCCTCCAGAAAGTTGGCATTTTTAACCATATACGGTGGTTTATCATTCCAGTTAACTATATAACGTGTTCAGAAGTGTCTAAAATGTTCTTAAAGAATTACAAAGCTATACTGGTCATAAGACCGCCTACTCTAATCAAAGCATTGTGATGAGTCGAGCTCAGACTGCAGACTGCGAGTTTTAAGTTTTTATTCCGTCTTTTCCTGACCAATTCTGTCGGATGAATTATACTTGATATTAAACTGGGCGGAACCCGTAGTTTTTTCTGAAAAAAGAAATTGGGGGGGGGGGGGGGGAGTGACTTTTATTAGCAGTTTGCATGTTCAAATATCAAATTATTTTTTTCTGTCCATGTTTTATGGTGCTAACGTGTCATCCGCAGTATTTTCAAGATTTCCATACAACCTTGCGATCTTTGAAAAAAATTAAATTTTAATTAACTGTCATGGTTCCTTGCTACTTTAAGGACAATTCTTAATGGAATGGACATTCAAGAAGGCCATCACAATCCAGACATACAGCTCATACGACCCAGTACCTGTTCCGCTCAACCTTGTGTCAAGTCTTGTTTTGGGGATTTGGTGGTTGTGGAAGAAATGTAGAAGGCGCTGCAAAGGACGACCAGATGTCCAGAGTCAAACTGCCTCACGACACGTAAGTTTTAAGCTGGCCTAGTGGTTGTGACCTGTGTATCTTGCAATCGAATCGCTTTGAAAATCTGTATCTTTTGCAGTATAGTTAAGGAGGCGCAGCGGCCTAATGGTTAGCGCGCCGGACTCCGGAGCGGACGTTCCGGGTTCGAGCCCTGACCGGGGTCACTGTATTGTGTTCTTGGCAAGACACTCTCAAAGTGCATCTCTCCATCCAGGGTATAAATGGGTACCGGCGAAATCATGCTGGGGGGGACCCTGCGATAGAAATATTCCGTGGGGGGGGGGGGGGAGCTGCTTAATGATATCAAAACCGGGATAAGCTCCGGCAGTATGGGCCACTTTTTGGCTGTCCTTTGCAGTATAATTGTTTGCATGCCATCTGGTCTTTATCCCTTTATGGCTTTCCGGGGTCCTTTTTCTTGATGCTTTTCTGTTGTACTTTATGCAAAGTAAAATGTTTTCATTTTGTTCTACAACTGTGTTATGTAGGGTTTCTTCTTAGTTCCTTTCTACCCGTGGAGAGAAGGGGGGTGGGGTATTTTCGTTCAAGCTTGTTAGTGTTTAGAATTTCAGGTTTCAGGTGACCGCGAACTTTATTTATATGGGAAAGAAGCTTCGAAACTAGTAATTGCTTGATTGCCTGGGTCAAGACCTGCTTTCAGAACTCGTCTTAATCTTTGCAGACTAAAGAGCTGGATGAAGTTGTTGAAAAGCTTCAAAACAGTTATTTCGCAACATATGGCTATTCGTTTCCACTTACAGGTAAGTACAAGCTCTAGGATGTCGTTCTCAGTTGGCCGTGTTTCTCTGGACTTGGTGAGAATCTCATATGTGATGAGGCTACTCTGTCCATCTTATGGCAAAGCGTCAACTGAATTTCGCAAAAGAAAATAGAGTTGGAAGAGCTATGGCTTATTTACCAATTAGTACGTATCCACCTGTCCCTGATCAAGAAAACACAACATGAAAAGTATGAATACGTTGAAAATTTGAATTAAATCTTCCTCCAAAAATTTGTTTTTGGCAGTTCAAGTATAGCATCCTATTTACGTTTTGGTACATAGCAAGAACTTATAATCGGCGTTTTTATACATACATGTAACAGTAGAACTGAGTTTCTTTCCTCTCCTTCCAGTACCTTTTAGTAAAATAAGCTTTTTTTTTCTTTTTCTCTCCTTTGTACAGAGGAGGGGAAGATGGACCAGCTGTTTGTAGAGGCCGAGGGTAATCGACAAATTGCCAATCAACTTGCGCAGCGAGCCTTTCTGGCTCACCAAGACATTCTTCCAACAGGTCAAAAGGTACTGTATCACTGGGTTCGTTCATTGTCATGAAAAACTAAATTGTATCAAGAAACATGCTTTGGCCTTGCCTGTTTTGTAATTTTCTCTTATATCCATTTCAGGCGTGGCATAGCATGGGTTTAAAGGTGAAGGGCTGTCTTCTCATCTACGATGGAGCCAATTCGTGTAAAGTTTGTACTAGTTCTCCACAATCAACAACATCACTTTTGCATCATGGTGCCAAATATATAATTCCGTTCTCTAAGGAATTTCCGCATTTTGAGGTACGAAAGGAATCATTGTTAGTCTGTCTTGTTCTAGCCTGCAGTCCAGGCGTTTTTTAACAGCGAGTGTTGGATACTTTTCTTCCGAACGTACTTGCCTTAGAGTCGCAAACTTAGAGGGTGGAACCAGAGCACGATGCCAGGTAGGGGCGGGACGCGGTAGGGGAAAGAAATCTCATCCTCCTTCACACTCACTCTTCAATCAACCTCCTAGTCCCAAGAACTCTTTTCAAATCTCTCCCAAAGCCTCTCCCGAGTTCGAAACCAAGATGTCGCTCGCCCGATCAAAATATAAACGCACTTGCATTGTAGGTCAATTTTTGCTTGATGTTGTAAAACGTCTTACTACATTCTTGTCTTCCCTAAAGAAAAAGCAAATACTTGTTTCGTATCATTCTTTCTGTCTTCCATTTGTTGAGTAGAAGGCTGGTGGTATTATGACAACTTTGTGTTGCTTTGGATAGTGTATTGCTTATTTGAATACTTCTAATTTCAAGCCTTATGTCTATGCCTTTCTCTTTCGAAATTTGTTAAATAAATATTACTAGTTTTTATTGAGAGTTGAAAGAAATGGCTTTGCCGCCCTTGCTTAATTAAGCACTGATGTTTCGTGCGCTGCTTTATAATTTAACACAATGAATCGAGGGTGTTCGAATTGCACGCCATTGAACTTGGCTTGTGGATTCATTACTCCTATAGGTTCTAGTTCTAGAAACTGGTAGGAGCAGGCTTCTCGAAGTCGGCGTGGTGCGAAAGGAGTACGATTCTCATTTAAGGCCGGGATTCCTTACTGGCAGTGTAGGTTACCATGCTGATGGTAACATTGTCGATAGTGGTAGAGAAGACCTTACTTCAGAAAGAGTAATTGATGGTAAGTTACTGTTTTGCAAGTCAAGATAGGGAACTGCTTTGTCACGTCGCCGGAGTTTAAGGATACTGCGTATAGAGCTTCCCTCAGTCTTCCTCGCTTTTATTGCGCCAACAATCGAACGTCCACTGTTTAATTGATAAATGTCAATTAACACCCAGGATTATCAATAAGCTAACCAACGGCATTCGGTTAAATAAAACTCAGTTTGTATCAACAAGTCTTCTATGCCGATATTCCACAACAAACGGGTTTACCTCGTTAAAAAAATTTGTGAATTTTTTCTATATTTTGGAGCTATTGTTTTCCTGGTCTATATTGTTTTGAGTTTTTTTGTTGTCTTGTTCGTTCTTTGTTCCACGTCACTGATAAGTTCCACAGGTTTTTACACCAAGGGTGAGCCCAACACACAGACTAAACGTCAGCGACGCATAGATGATGCATAAAATCCCAAACCAATAACGTTGGTAGTTCTCTTAAGGTTTTCTCAAAGGTACACTTGTCCTTAGTTTTTGTGATATTTTTAATGTCTTGCCAAGCTTTGTTTTTCTTTAGTTCCTGTGGTAAACCGAGGTGATCTCATTGGTTGCATTCCCAAGTTTGAATTGGAATCAGACGGCAAGGTCCCAGTTGTGTTTTGTTTAAATGGACAACAGGTCACAAAAGAAGAGGTGCTGATAGAGTATAACAAAACGACGAAACAACTTTACCCTTACATAGGCATGGGTCAAGACGGGGTTCAAGTGCTAGCCAAGGTAAGAACTTGTCCGATGTGTATCTGCTGGGAAAAACAACATGTTCCTTTTTGCAGAAGGCTACTTAAGGCCAGTCTGATCTCAGTTTTTACAATCTCAGTTTCCATAAAGTATTTTGAATCAGCGATGTGCCCAATGTTTCTTCTTGTTGACTTCACGTCACGACATTGTCTTGATCCGAATCCAAGTACAATTTAAAAAGTTACTTATCCATTAGTACTCATCTAAAAAGTCACATAATATTCTTCCCATATCACTGTTTTCGTTTCTCCTTAGAAAAGTTAATTCCTTAGCCCACAATTTCATATGCTTAGATTTTATTTTTTTAATCAAAAGTATTCTACCATCAGTTAATTGTACTTTGACTTGAGTTTGTTTCGTTTTTCTGTTAGATGACTTCATCTGGCAGTCAGGGAGTGGAGGGTCTCGGGCAAACTAACGTGTTAACCGAAGACACCACAAGGAATGACACAACAAGCAAGCAGTCATACGCTGCTGCTGCAAGTAATGGCAGGGTGGTGGCCATTCATCAAGAACTAAACGACGTTACGGTTCAGTTTCGTAGACTGAGAGATAATATCTCAGCCAACTTAAGAAACTTTGAAGATTTATTTTATGATTCACAAACAGAATTCTCAAAGCTTACAGGTTTAACTGCTGAAAAAGAAGTCGAAGACGTACTACGTAAACTGGATACTGAACGACACAAGCAAGAGCTCGCTTGCTCTGAACTGGTAAAGAAGATAAAGGAGGACTTAGATAAACTTGGTGAAATGTCGAGGAAGAATTATAAAGTAGTTGCCAAAGCCATTATAGAGACCAGGCAGGTGGACGAAGAATAACAAAGAATTTAATGTACATGCCATGTTATTTCGAGGCTACAACACTTGTCATGACTGTCATCGGGTCCTTATATTCTAGCTGACTCAGACTGAGTGTTACAAACTGTGTTTTTTCGTCACTTGTTTCTTTAGGGTGGTTTTCGCACTTTCTTGAAACAAGTACTAGTTTGTTTTCTAAATGAAAAAAAAAAACACGACCACATTAGTCTTACGTTAAATTGTAATTTAAAAGTTTAGTTCTTTGAAGTGGAAGAAAAACTGGCGAAGCCGGAGAAAAACCCTCTTGGCTAGGCGATTACCAACAAAAACGTAGTCAACTATGACTCCCAAAGCAAAAGTAAAAGTAAGCAATGGATAATGATAGTGGCAATCGATGTGTCTGTGAGCAAAGGCAAGGGAAAAATCCTCTACTATTTTGACATCAATCTTAATACCTTATAGTTACAGTTATATAAAAATATCGCCTAACGGACCATAAAATTGTATCTGCTACTGTAGTTACTATTGTCATGAAACAAATTAAAATAAAAGATGAGGCACCGTATAAATCCTGGCCATTCAGTGGCTCAGGTAGCGTTGGAATCCACAACCTTCGGGCTACTAGTCTCCTGCTCTACCATGTACAAGGCCCGATGTTAAACAGCGCGTGAGTGAAACCCATTTTTTCACGTGATACGGAATCCACAGTCATAAATTAATGTCATCCTTGCCCTGCTGACTTAATTTTGTGGTTCAATTCACATCTGACAAGCTTTCGCACTTTACTCAGATAAGCAAAATAGTCGGTTTTTCGTCTTGCATTACATTAGTCACTCAATTTGTGCATAACGCATTATAACGCGTTTGGCGCATTTCCACTGTGCACTATTACACCTAGCCTCCCACGTAGTCGTTCTTAGGGGCGATCGTGTGGGAGGCTCTATTACACCCGGTTTCCTTTATGAATCATGCTCTGATGCATACGCAACTTTTTGCAACAATGAAGCAATGTTAGTTGGTCTTATCTTTGTTTTCAATACTTGTTTCTACCCTTTCAAAACCGTTAGGTATTATTATTATTATTTCAGGCGTAGGCTAGTTCCCGGGGCTAATTCCATGCAACTCCTTTGAAATACACTAAAAAGAGAATATTCTTCTTTGGCAGAAATGTGTTTTGAAAGGATATTCAATTGAAAATGCTTTGAATATGCTAAGGAAACGCTTTCCATGTGTGCAGCTCAGGTATTTAGACATATTTAGACCGTTTCATTCCATTATATTTACAGTTTGTCACTTTTTAACCCTTGCCCTTCTGTTTTAATGTTGTAGTTTCTATTCGCATCTGATAGTTTTTCACATTTTACTCAAAGTTCTAACCAAACAGTCTCCTTTGTTTGGTATTACGCATGAAAGGAAATCTTCGAACTTCTGGATATCGATAGAAACTGGATCAGTAGATCACGTCCCACGTTTGGCACAATTCCACCATGCAATTTGACACTCAATTTCCCGTATGGATTATGCTCTGATGAATTATGAAATAAATATTAGTAAACTGGCGTCTGTTCCTTGAAGACACTCAACGTTCGCAGTCTTCGCAATCATGAAGCAGGGTTTGCTGGTCCTCTGCTTTATTTTCAGCGTCTCTGCCCTTTCAAACCCGTTTCATGGTAAGTGCATTGGTTCGGGAATTGCATTCATATGTTGTGGAAAAAAGAATAGTTTTGTCCGTTTATTGACACGACAAAAGACAAACTAACAAAACAAATTTTAGAGAAGTGGATTCCTATTGCCATTGCTAATATGTGAAAGAAAAAAGGCCTCTTAGCCGCGGCTTTGTAATTTCCTTCGTGAGAAAGTTGCGGGAAATCTGCAAAGATAATTTAACAGTTTTGTAATGGAACGAATCGACAAGAATAACGGCCTCGAATTACCGAGTTCATCGCAGCTATCTGACGTACAAGATTATGTAAGTTTGATTGATTAAAGCGTTCTGGTGACTGATGGAGTTCGCATATTGATGATATATAGCAGTCTTTTCCCCAGTCAGTGGATTCGAATGTTGTAGTGCTTGGCATGTCACTTTCAAGTCACTGATGTTTACGTGAACAAATTCAGGGAACGTGAAGAAGAGGTTGATAAATCACTTGTTGGAAGTAATCCAAATGAAGCTATTAATACGAATATCTTCAAGGAGAAATGAAATAATAAAATACAGCGGGCGTGACAACGTTGGCACTCAACAATGTCCTTCATCGCGCCAAATCTTCCCCACTTCCCCGCCTGAGCAAAATCAGTCTGGCTTCACTGAGTAAACTATTCTGGGTCTCTTTACGTTTATGTTATCAGTTGTGTTGTAATTCTTATCATCATTTTGTTTACAGTTGATGATCGGATCATTGCTCGTTGGACGAACAACCTTTATTACCCTGGAAAAGTGTCATCAATTGAAGATGCTCTGGTGAGTGTCTTGTTTGATGACAACGACACGATCACCCACAGTATCTCGGACATTTCAGCAGTAATTCCCGATAATGTGCCCCATGAAATGGAGATTGGACACCACGTCTTGGCTACGTGGAAAGGAGGTCAAAAATACTTCATCGGTTATGTGTCTGATAGATATTCGGACAACCGTTTCAAGGTCACCTTTGATGACAACGACCAAGATTACTACGCTATCAGTCAGCTAAGGACTTTTCCTGATCATTGGTCCGCTCATGAAGGTCAGTAAAAAACCCGTGTCTGTTCCAAGATACAACCAATATATAATACATCACTTCATGTTTACATGTATCTGTAAAAAACAACTATATTCAGAAATTCCGCAAGTATGCTAAACCGTTCTAAAGAAAATTTAGCGATTAATGTTTTCATTGCTTTTAGAAAATCATAGCCAAAAATCCTTCTCTTTTACTGTGTGCCATTCAGGACATTCAGTGACTAATAAATACATCGCTCAAACATATCTTGATAGCCATTTGTATCGACCAGAGTCAACTGATGTCCTGATTGTTCATTTTCAGTGGGTGCTAGAGTATTTGCCCGCTGGACAAACGGGCTTTACTACCGCGGATTCGTTACAAGTGCCACTTCCACGACGGTCTTCATCAATTATGACGATGGCGACACTATTACTCTACGTAGGATTGATCCAGCGGCAGTGATACTCGACAAGCCGCCTTGTTACAGTGAAGTCCAGGCTGGCCAGCGTATAATTGGTTATTGGCCGAGAAGAACCAGGTATTACCCTGGTGTGGTCACATACAAGAGGAATTCTGGCATCACCAACTGCTATCAGAAAGCTGTGTACTACGTGTTGTTTGATGATGGAGACAAGCGAGTTGAAGATTCCCTCCAGATTCGTCTTGTTCCGTGCGTGGCAAGTGCGGTTGAAGTCAAGAATTTAATTTAGAATCTGTTTGAAGTCAGTTTGTTTTAGATATAAGTGAAATAAAACAATTCCGGCTTCTCCCTATATATTCCTGGCACTTTAGATTTGAGATGGATGTTACAAACAAGCCTGATATAGTGAACTTTTGGTATTAAGAGAAGTGATAGACTTTTTACATGTATCTAGATATCTTTTTTCAGCAGAACAAGTGAAGCTAGAAGTCTGTATGATAATTTATCTCTAGGATAAAAAAAATTAATCTGTACCCGATCGAATGCAAAAGAGAAAAACATTGAATTAAAGATTGCATTTTTGGATGCTTATGATCAGCCACAGAAGTAAATGTATCTTGACAAGAGAAATCATTACCAAGATTATGTTGATTATTTTTTGTGTTAAAAACATGGCGACTTTTTTCAGTTAAGCAAATAAGATCCAAATGGTCACTGTATCTAACGTCTTATCTTTTTTTCCCATAAAATTATAGCCTCTATAAGGCACAAAGTTGTTTACAGCAGATTCAAGATTTTAAACTTGGAGAACCAATACAATCAGGGCTGTCCAAACTTTAATTACGCTCCTAAACTAGGCTGTGTAATGACAATAAAATCAGTCAGATACGTTATTAACTCCGCCTTCTGTTTGTTCCTTTTTCTTTATCATTCGTTATCAATCGCTTTAGCATTACCTCAGTAAATGGAAACCAAGGAATACACTTTAACACTGGTCTGAAGAACACAACTTAAAAACGTTTTCAGGAATCAATTTCCCTCATCAATTATTTCTGTTTTTAAATGCATGGTCTATTGTTTGTAGGGAATTCTCTCTGCGGCCATGACACTGAAGTGCAAAAATCTTTTCACAAGTTTACTCTTAACAAGTCTTTTGAACGCGTTCGTAAGGCGAAAACAGTGTTTATTACTGATAATTTTTTACACTGAAATTGCTCAAATACGAGGAAAAATGAAAGTATGAAAGGTAAGATAAATATTAGCGTCCGATTGCGTTTTTTGGATTACGTTAGATCAGATTACGAGTATTTTCAACGTAGAACAAGCTAATCCATCCCTTGTTTCGTTTTCTCTTGCAATCACTATCAATTTGTCATTATTTTTAAGCGGTAGCCGTTGCCCGAAGATCGGATACTTTAAACAAACTATATACGTGCGGCATAACGTTCGGCTTTGTCTGTTACATCCACTGAAACAATCAAAGTGCGACGGAGTCAACCATTTGTTTTATCAGAATTTCTAATAAAACAATTTACGTTTCGTGTGTGTCGCTGCCGTCATCAGTTAAGTTATGTAAAATTTGCTGATGGCATAAGCCATAGAAATATTTACATTATCTGTAAATTGTTTTCTTTCATCCCTCTTAGCTTAAGTGTCGCTTAGTAAAGAAGGTCTAAAACCGACCCTTAGCTTTCAAAGATGTCAAGAGTACCTTTTCTGTGACATTTTCCAATCTGCACTTGTTAAAATCACTCGCTGCCGTCAATCAAATCTCGGGCGTCTCGCGAAAAATAGATTAAATACAAGAAAAGCATTTGTGACGAATTTAAAACTTCAATTTCAGTTTGTAATAGTGTTTGTATAGTGTGGGGCACGCCAGACTGTGTGGCGTCAAATAACCTTAACTAGCAATTATCAAATTTTGCGTAGCCACATTGTATTTTTCAGGCACTTTATTGAGGAATTTGATTTGGGCATGCATTTAAAACTACTAACGACATTAAAAGGCTACGTTTGTGTTGTCGGACAATAAAAGTTGCCTTATACACCATGTACAACAACATTCCTTGGAGTCAGTTCATTTGTGCACGAAACGCGTGGAACAAAAAGTATTATACAATCATGAATCAGCTATTATCAGTTACGTTATGTAATATAGCATCATGGTTGATAGCATCGACTGGCTAAATAAAAGCCTTGGCATAAGTAAAATTTGTTGATGGCATAAACTGTAGAAATCTGTAAATTATCTGTAAATTGGTTTTGTCCTCTCTCTTATCTTACGTGTCTCTAGTGGAAAGGATCTAAAACCGAAGCTTAGTTTCAAAGATGTTAAGAGTACCTTTCCTGTGACATTGTCCAATCTGCACTAGTTAAGATCACTCAAAGAAAAATATTCTATTCGTTCGCATTGTTACTTTAGCGGTTGCAAGACATTCTCCAAACTTTGAAAGTCGCCAAAGATTTTATTGACGCCCACGAAAAGCGCCATCGTTGGTCCAGTTTTGACTTCAGTGTTCGCCTCTTAATGAAAGGCACAGCTGGATAAAATCGAAATGTTTGTTTGTTTATTCTTAAAGGTAGCCAGTTCCATTGTTATTCTAATTTTCTTTAGGCGAATTTGTATTCTTCAGTAGGTGAAGGTCAAAAAAGAATGAAACAAAGGCATAATTATAAGTTGTTTATATAAAAACTGTTTTCTTGTTATCTTTTTCTGTCAGTATATTGGTTATAAATTATTTGTGCTGCCCATGATGTCAACGAAATTTCACGTTTTCTATTTTTTTTAGAAGGGCTATCAAGAAAATCGATCAGTTTAAAACTCCATCAGCACAGAAGAAATTCAAATATCAGGTAAAATAATGTAATAATATTAATGTTTCTAACACGATCCGTGGCTTTTACTCTGAAGTTAATACACTGATTATTTCTACATTATCTTACATTCAAGAGTTTACGGATTAGAGCTTTCCATAATCAAGGAAATTGAATGGCACATACCCAAATCGAATGAATTATAGAAAACTAGCATATCAAGGTCTAGCAAGCCAAATTGCTTAGTAAGTAGAAATTTTGAGGTTGTTTTAGTTAACCAAAGCAAAAGTGAATGTCTGTTGTTTTTCTCAAAACCATGCACTAAATAAAAATAACTCAGTTATGAAACTTGAACTCGATCATTTCGTAATACATCAAAAGTTTAAATTGTTTTTATTCATTATTTTATAATTATATGCTTCGTTCCTTCCTTCCTTCCTTCGTTCATTCATTTATTCAAGGCGATTCGTGCCAATGTACAAAAAAAGTATCAGCTGTAGACAGGCATTATGTGATCGATAAAGTTATCAATGGCTAAACTTTCGAGCACTGCGGCCTTATAATACCTAATAATCCCATCAGTAGTGCCATCACTTGGTGCTCTTGAGAAAAAAATATTCAAAAAAAAAAAAAAAAAAACAGGTCGTCCAACAGTGAACTGTACTACTATGACGAAAATGAAAATTACATCATTCATTTTTTTTTTAAATTTTCATTGTTGTAATTTTGTGTTGATTGGCACTGACTAGTTTAACATTGTATGCTGAATAATAAACAATACCGATATTGTGTAAACATCACGGCCCCCCTTTGAATTGTCACACTGACTTTCCCTTTCTCTGTCTTTCCTCGTAGCTTGTTACATGATGTAAACTTTAATGAGGTACACAGAAAACTGAAACTAATTTCAACATATACAGCATACATAATAAGTCCTACAGAGCAGTTAGTCAATGGTACTGTGGGCTCATTCACCGGCGTATAGCAACTGTTTCAGATGAGGTCTGCTTGCGTTTGGTTTAAACTCTAAACCCAGAGAACTTGATCAATCTGTTTTTAATAGTCCACCTAACCAACCTCGTGCTACGAAAACAATTCCCACTGATTTTTATAATGAAAAAGCAGGTTTTCATTCAGTAAAGGTAGCTAGGTGATGCCGCGTAATATTGTTTTGACAGATTACTTTCGAATTTGAAGTTCTGACTCAGCATGTAGCTGATAGAGTTTAACCATCAAACATGTCTTGAATTCTTTGTTCTTTGTCAACAAGGGTTCCCTCCCCGGAGAGCTAAACCTGCTTTGTTCAATTCACCGACTTTATTCGGAGAAGTTCAACCCACTTTGTTGTTCATCTGCCAGCCAGGGATTAAGCGTACAACCAACACCAAGGTAATGCAAATACTGTAATTATTTCATCATGACGAGCTTCTTAAAATTAGCTGTCACTGAATAGCAAAGAAAGCTTAATCCTGGTAGCAAACAAAAGGAAGGTTCACGTTTTTCTTTCATGCACCTACACAAGCACATCGATCAACTATATTGAGATTATTTAGATCCCAGTTAAACAGGGATAGCATTAAGAAGTCACGACTTGAGATGTCGTCTTTGCCATTTCTTTGTATGCGCAACATTCAAGGCCAGACGCATAAGCTGCCCTTTATATCGTTTTGTTTTTCATTTTGAATGCAAATTTAGGCGCAGTGGGCTTCTGAGGTAAGCGGTTTACTCAAAGAAAACGAGACTTTTAAACATGATAGTAGTTTTGTGCAGTCTGGAGAAAATAACAATTTTCCAGTGTGGCTTAGGTGTATGGGGTAACTTTCTTCGAAGAACTGCAGGCTAACTTTTCTGTTAGTTGCCGTGAGAAAATGTTCGTAGATGTTCGTTTGGCTCTGTGAAATCCTGCACAGTTGCTACTAGCCAAGCACTCGTCGAAAGCCGGTAAGAAGGCTATGATTGAAATAAGTATACGATTTTAGTAGAAGTACCTTTGTTAGCTAGGAGAGTTATTAATTAAAACTTAAAAAATATCGCGCCATCAAGTTTAACACAGGAAATACTCGGGTTAGATCTCGGCTTTATTCAAAATTAAGATAGCAAAAGCAAAATAACTAAGTTCTATATAATATCGAAGCACCCATAATAGCTGTTTTTGAAAAGCTACCAAAGTCATCTTTTAACTAAAGTAAGAGATGATCATGAAATCAAAATCAATTCACCGGACTTTGCTCTGTCAAAAAGTACAGTTTAATTTCATTTATCCTCTCCGCGCAGAGGCAACTGATAATAATCTTTAATGTAAAAAGATCAGCTTTCTCAAACTCATCATTATTATAATTCCCATGATACAGCATCGATTTTTGTGAATATTTTGAATTGCTACCTTTAATTGTTTTGACAGAAGAACGCTATATTATCTTAACTTTTGCGACAAATTTGAGAAGATTGATAGGTTTTTGTTATGGTTGTCGTCATACAAAGTTTATTTCGATGGAAACTTCGCAAGTGTTAAAAACATTATAGACCAACCGCTGTTGCAGTTTTATACACTTAAATGTTTATAATGCAGTTGCCCCGCTGTTTACCTCTAAAAGTTTCCAAACAAAATCGGAGTCCAGTGGATTTGCAAAATGCGGACACGAAAACTAGTAAGTTCAGGTTGCGAATTGACCCAACATTAGTCTGTTAACATTCGATGTTTTCCTGTTTTAGTTACAGTCTGGCCAGACAATTCAGCATGCTTAATAATTAAGCGAATTTTTAAGCGGTTAATTTTGTTCGATTCCTTTTTACTTTTCATCAAAAGTTGCATTCCTTACGCGTTTAATAAACTGGAGTTTGTTCAGCTTCACGACTGTCAATATAGCATTTTTAACGGTTGATGACTTAGGTACGACATTTTGTACAATACATATTATTTGGAAAAAGAACAACGAACAAAATAACGAAAAGAGCTAGCCTCAACCTCAAATGACTTCCTAACAAAGATACACTGAATAACTGCATGCAGCAGGCAGTATCTTCTTTTATCTTGGCAGTAAGAAGACAAAAAGATTGCACAGACATCGAAGAGAGTAAATATTGTCCTTCAGTCTCAATTAGCTAATCGTTGTAAACAATGCAAAGAACACATCTCATTGAACTCTTTGTTGTTTACAATTTTCATTAGTGCACTCAGTGGGGGGTGTGAACACTTGACTTCTGAAACAACTTCAACAAAAGGCAAAGAGCAATATCAACACATTTCTTCCTTGCACTCCTATATCACTAACTTTGATTTTTTTCCTGAATGAAGTAGGCTTAATTTTTTTTTCAAAAATTAAAAGTATGTAATAAAAAAATCATTGTATTATTTTGCACGAATTAATCTATTAAGCTTCGATTTAAACTGAAGACGACACTCAGAAAGTTCGTCAAAACAATCGTACCACTGTTGTTTTGTATTCCTAATGAATTGACCGTATTCTTTTGTCTTGGACTAGGTAACTGGATTTGTTTTGACACATTTAATTTATAGACAGGCGTTCTACACCATGGAGCGATCAATTATTCACTCTCGAAAATTGCCATTACTTTATTATCCATTGTAAAATAGCATTGTTCAGCACACATTCACAGACTGCTTACGAAATTATAAGTGCTGTTCCGACCGGACTTCATTCATCACTCTTCAACTCTTTGTCTTCACTTGTACTGTACTGCATGTCTAATGGTAAGAAGATAATACCACTGCTTCAAGTATAACAATATCCACTTAACCCTTTATTAAACTCTGTTCGTTATTTTACTCCGAAAATTATATTGCTCAGTTTTTGACGTCGAAGGTCTTATTTTAGTTTTTAAAAATACTAGCGGTATTCAAGGCGTTGAAAACAATACGAAAACTAGAAAATAATAACGCTGCTTTCTTTTGTTGATTACATTCAATTTTGTATTATCAGCTCAACTGATCTAGAATTTAATCTAATACTTGACCTATGCACACAATTACAATAGACACGAAGTTCTAACATTACTAACATTGTGACGGAAGAATAAACGTTGACAGCAGTTTATATTCTTGGAAACGTCGAGGCTAAATTGGCAAACTGAGAAAAAAAAATTTCATATAATATAACATATAATTTTAATCGCTCGAAAACGTAAATTGCTCATAGTCTAGAGACATTTCAAATTTTATCTTCATTTTCTTTTTTTAAAAAAAAAACAACCCAGAATGTCGTACGATACAGAAAATAAAAGTCGCTAACTTTTTTGCGTATTTTAAATGTGCGAATAAATGTTTAAAGCTTAAAATACACTCAAGAAAATGAGTTGCCTACTAACAATGAGCTACAAACATTGGTGTAATTTTACTTTGAGTATCAAATACCTACGACTTTATTATTATGATAACACAATGTCTCACAGCTAGTATTTTTTTTTTCGATTCGCATGTTTTCCTTCAGGATATTTACCTCCTGTGGGCTTATGTCACTTTATTACTGTTATGTGTTCTTACCTGTTAACTTAACTTAAAAGGATTCTGTATGGCTGAATATCACGGAGACAGACTCGTGTCAACGAGTTTAATTAGTCACAACAACCTGGAACAAGCTAGTTAGACCGAACGACAGAACACCATATACAAATCATTGAAACATTCGCGTTAAAGAAAGATACATAAACGTGATTCAGAATAAATTCATTAACACTCTGAGAGCCACTTACCTTTCAACAAAACTTAATAAAATATGATCAACAAATCAGTTCTCTTTACAATATCAGTGTAAAGCCGGACAGGCGACCAGAATAAATAGTGTCCTTAACTACGGGACACTTCAGTCTTGATGGACGACCGAATTCTCACCAAATACGTTGAAAGAAATAAAAGAGAATCTTCGAGGAGAATTTACATATTTCGACCTTAAGACTGAAACAACAGTCTGTGGAAGTAGCATCAAAGTAGAATAGAATTTATGAGAAGAAAATGAAAAATATGAGAAGCCAACAGTGACTTTTTCTCTCAATAAACTGTTCAATGGGTCGTTATTTCCAAGGATTTCTCGATTATGTTTTTTGAGAGAAAACTGACTATTGCTTTTCAAATCAAGTGATCGGTATTTAAGAAACCGAGCTTAGAAGGACCGTTTTATCTTAGTAAGGAGATATGTTTTATTTGAACTCTCTATTGATGCAAATTACTTCAATCGAATGTGATGACAAAGAGCTTTGCTTGCCAAGTTAATGAAGCTTGTGGCGTATATGACCCAGGAATACCTGTTGTTGTTATTGAAGTTTTAAAGCAACTGAACACTCTTTTTTGCCGTTTAAAGTCTTTCATTACAGCTTGACATTTGTGAGAATCGTCTCGGTTTACCTTTTCAGCAGTTTTTTCCAAACGCAATTTTGATCATAACTTAGCTTTGCGGTGTCTTTGAAAATATTATCGCCATTCTTTAAAACAATACTTGCGTCGCGTTTCAAAAGAAAAACCATACTCTTAAATATGACATAATTGCAATTCGTGCCTTAAGCCAAATTGCAACAGGAAAAGTTTAAACCTATTATAGGTTTATTTTAACTTTGTTAAGAAAACTTCAGTTGTAAATTCTACAAGCGTGGCGCGTGACTTTATTTCTCGATTTATTGAAAGCACTAATCGGTTGCCTTAATTCCAGACATATCAGAAACTGACATGGTCATTAATATTACACTCGTTCGATGAACAATTGTTGAAACTACGGAAATGATATTTCACGGTTCAAATGTTTTCGAGAAAGCACTATATTTAATCAACATATACTGTTATCTTTGCCCTGTATCTCTGTGAACTCCATTTTTTAAGTAAAGGGATAATTATTTTTCACCTTTCTAAACCTATGGTATTTAACGATCCACAAAGGATCAGATTTGAAATCATTGTAACTTCGTGTTAATCTTTCGTTTTTCAGACGATTTAATCAAATCACTCTCCCCTGTAATTAAGTATAATCTAATTAAACACATATAAACACAAATTTTATAACTTAATTTCGGAACAATTTGCCGAAGGCCAAAAAATGTAGTTTCTATCTATGCTGTATCTGAAAGGTCAAAGACACGCGAAAGAAACGTGGAATTTACACCGAACGTATTTTCCAAAAGCGTTTTGCTCTCTTTAGTGGTAAGTCAATCACATTTCTTTAATTTGGTTTCCTAAAATTGCAGTCTACGTTTTGAGATATAAACAGAATTTGGGCGAGTTTTCATTGCTTGTGGTGTACAAGGCCGTTGGCGATTTTCGCAAACTTGACAACGAGAATCCATAAATCATAGCAAGCTATCACTCCGCGTAAATAGGCAGAAAAGATTTTCTTTTCATGCATTTTGCCAGCCAGTTTGAATTCGGACACAGATAAAAGAAATAGTCTTTAACCTTGAATATTTACCATGCTAAGATCATAATATATTCTATGGCATTTGCATAGAAGAAATCACTTTAAATTTTTTGTTTCGTGTGGCATCCTACTAAGAAACGTATATTATAAATATCTACCCCAACATAGGTGCAATCGCTAAAAGGCTATGGTTCTTAATCAGTAACGTTTTCATGAGTTGAAGCTCTTTACTCATATCTTCTTTTGGAAGGGTTTCGGAAAGAAACTTAGGTTAAGGTGTTGAAGCCACAGAAACCAACAAAATGAGACTTTGATTGACATCAATTTGCTAACGAACCTTTCTTCTTCAACAGAGTAATATAAATATTAAAAACGCTGAGACAGGATGTAGGCACTGAGCTTTGAATGAAACAGCAGATGTAAAATGATAGTTTCAGCGAAAACTGCGTTTATAACATTTCTAATTAACATTTAAAACTTGGTCTTTAAACTTGCATCATGTGCCAGTTGGTTGACCTCCTGAAGCATTCCAGATTGAATCAAAGCAAGCTTTTAAAATCCGGTTTTCTACTAAGAAATGCCAACTTAATTGGCCCTAGAAACGGATTTGCTCGCCGCAAGAGAAGATTACAGCTGACATTTCATTGCATGACTTAATTTTTTGAACCAATTACCCACGGAAATGATCATAGTTCATGTAATTTAATAATAATGCGAAAACCACGTACTAAAAGACAATAAATTGTAATTCTTGGGGCCGTATGCAAACACTTCAACTACAAAACATTGAACCTTGCCTTTCTTCATAACTGTTATACAGTTGTAATTCACTGACGCGGTCAGCTTGATATACGTATCTCACTGTTTTCAGGTTCTGAGTATCTTATTGGCTGAGATGCACCTGAAGGTATTCACGCTTTTAGAATCGGCAAATTTGATCAGTGTCCAAGCTACTTTTTTATGAAAACTATGACCTTTCCCAATAAATGATGCATTACAGTTAGGAGGCCATTAAATAGATATCATCTTTGTAAGAAATGATTATCAGGGGTTAGGGGTACGTCATAAGAGAGCAGTTTCCTAAAAGGTTTCATTTTAATTCTATTGACGTCAGTGTCCGTTTATAAATTTTGATAGAGTTTGTTTGTTTGTCCACTTGCCCCATGACTGTGAGTCCTCGTCCCAAGAGCCCCTCGTTTTTTAGAGAGCCCCGCTGACCGAGAGAAATGAAGACACTCGAGACGAGACGGGTGTGTGGGCTGATTTAGCATTTGTGTAAACAATTAAGTTCCGGCTTTAATCTGGCTAGACTGTCTTGCTCAAGTCGATAGTGAAAAATAAACACTTCTTTTGAAGACCACTTGACATGACTTAAGTTTACATTTACATTCATCATTTATAAACCAAGACTGCAACAGCAAGACAAAATAAAAAATTTTATTCGCTTTTCTTTTCCGACGCCGTTATTTTTCGGTTAGGTCCATTGTCCGTCAAAAAATCATAAAACCAACGGAAAACAAAAAAAAAGATGTTACTTGTAATTGAAACACTTTGATTGTGACAGCTAACTATCTCGGCAATAATTCTGCAAAAAGAATTTTTCTAGTGGAATATTAACTGTGTTTTGGTAAGAGAAACAGCTGTCGTTTTGAAGTACGTACCCACTGGCAGAAGATACATACATACCCGGCTACATAGTAGTTGCTGCAGTGCCATGTGGCGGTTGTATTTTGGGACGTAGGATGGTTCACTATGGCGGTCGTTTTGATTTCTGTCTTTGCCGACTGAGTTGAGCTGAAGGAAGCAATCAGTGAAAGACATTCGTTTATAAAAGCAATTAGTGTTTGATTGTTCTTCTTATCTAGAAGGGATGTGTTGTTTGCGGCTGATGTCTATTGTAGGAGTTGCCTTTGAGTGCAGATTATTTGATAATTTTTTCTAGTTCTACAGCGTGCTTTTATTTAAAGTTGATAGCAACCAGCATTGTGTATGATGCTATGTGAACTCTATGTTGCGACTCTCTCGAAGACATTTGCAATTCTCTCAGACCATGTAAAGACAGATCGTCAAAGCTAAGATAACGGTGCGTTTCTGAGTGATGGTTTTCGCGATAAGGCAGGTCATCATTTTGAAAATCGGCGTTCTCAAAACGATTGTTCCCGCGATATGGTGTATCGTAAACCAATGACAAAGCGAAAAGCGTGCTTGCCACTGAGGCGGGGGAAAGAGAATTTCGAAAGACATGTTATGCCAAGTGGTCAGAGTGGTGCAACGCTAGTTATGTTCTTTCGGTAATAGTGCTTGGCGCTATAAGTTTTGAGTTTTCTTCTTGATTGCCCTGTGCCAGTCTTTATAGTGACCTACAAGAAGTGGGTAAGTAAATCTTTCATGTTAGCGTGTGCAGGCTTATCCGTGATCATGTTGTTTGAAAGAGATTCTGTAGGTATTCATGCTGGCGTCTGATCAATTAAAACGTTCAAAGAACCGTCAAAATATCACTCTTTTATGGAAATAAGGATTATATATACTTTTATTTTTGTTCAAGTTAAATGGTTATTCGACGATATCGCGTAAACGGAAAGATGAACGATGCTAGGAGGGTGAAAGTTTGAATTGAACTTTGTTGTCCAAGGGTGCCTTGGAGCGTCGTTCGTAATCAGAGGAACGTGAGATAATTTAGAAATATACAAAGAGCAATAATAACTGTATAAACAAATAAACCATAAAACGTACGTGAATTCGTTCGTTCGTTCGTGAGAAGTGACTCTTGTTTTCAGATAGTTTCTCAAGGCTTCGTAAGTAGGTTAAGAATTGCTCATATCAAAACGCAATGTCCTGGTGGGCCACCGTGATGAGGCCAATGAGTGACACGTGTGTATCCTCTGGAAGGTGGACAACCTTTAATAGCCAAATCGGACAGTGGAGTTGTTCACAGTCTTTAAAGGCGGACAACCCTAACCCAGTTTGAGCGGTTGACAAAGTAGTGAATAAAAATCTTACTGTGCTAAAAAGCATATTTTTATTAGCAATTATCAATATGCCATTGTCAATTGGCGATGACAAATAAGGCTTTCTAACAAAACAACAACAAAACGAATAATTAACGAAATCGAATGAAGAAATTTCTGCCAAAGACCATTTGACTGTTTCAGTACACTAGATTGTTGACAATTCTGCGAGTTTCTTTATCTAGTTTATCGACTCTTAAAAGTATTTTCCTTTTTACCATATTTAACCAGAACGGCTCAAGCTGGAAAAGTAGCACTTTTCTTATTCGTTCTTTTCGGACTTCTTTTATTTCTCATTTTGTCGTCCTCTAATAGGAATACTTGCTTGAAAAAATCACTAATGAAAGTTACGGAAAGTCAAAAAAATCTGCATTGTTGTGCCTGGGGGCGTTATGACCTTTACACACGTACCTCATTGGCACAATTTCAACATATTATCCATTTCGCTAATTAAGGCTTATTTTGAGTCAATTGCCGGCTCATTTCTGCAATCTTATCCGAGAATTATCTTAAATGGAAGACGTGATACTTGAAACTCAATCTCGCCGGTTACCAGAACCTGCGTTCCCCTTGACCAGCGGTTGGGAAACTCAACGGCTCTGGGTCCGGCTCTGGACTAATCCAAAACCGATTTCCTAGTTCCGGTTTGATTGTGCGCGTACACCTGAGATTGTGGTGAAACGAACAAGTTTTCAACAGTCAATCGGATTCGGCCTTCTGATCTGAGGCCCCGATCCCTGGCGCAGACCAGAAGGATCGCGGCCTCTGGGGACGAGATTGCGTGAAACTCAGTGCGTAACAGGAAGTCGCAAATGCGCGCAAAAAAAAAAAAAAAAAAAAAATGGCACACTTATGCACAAAAGGGGCGTTACTTATTCTCAATTGTTTTATCGGTGTTCTAGCCATGCGTAAAATATAACAACAAATAAACATATTTCTTATTCAAAACTGAAACCACCGCACCCTTTCGCCAACGATTTGTAGCCTTGTGCGAAAAATAACATGCGTAAAACAAGACAATGCCACTCCGTGTCAACAAAACAGCTGTTTTGAAACTGCACTACGCCTTGTAACATATATATTTATCAAATAGTGTAGCAGCTCCGTAAGCTTGTAATTCTACTGGTCATCTAGTGTAGCAGTTGCTATCGTTTTGATCGAGGGCTTGGTTGTTTGTTCTATTGTTCTTACGAAGGGAAGCAAGCCATTCGTGCAAGACCTTGCGGGAGAGACGACCCATGCTTATTCACTACAAGTATTCGGAGACCATGAAATTTTCTCGTCGTTTTAGAGTTTTTGTATTTCCTCTTTTCAGATTATTTTCTCAATTCCTTTTACCTGTATGCCTAGTTATGTTTTGATATTGTGAAGAGAAAGTGTTATACAGTTATGAAGTGCTAATGACGGCCTTTAGTTATAACCTCGGTGTTTATTTCGTTCGTTTTCTACTTAGCCGCCGTTGTGACATTGGAAGCAAATCATTACACTACAACGTTCAAACATGTGGTGCAGCCAGCAAGTCATTGTTTTAGTTCTTTGCCAGATCCACTTGTGGAACTCTATGTCGGAAAGCAGGTAAATGCACAAGTTGTGACCATTTTCACAAACCATCACTTCAAAAACCTATTTCACAGGGTCATGTTAGATTGAGGAAAAAATGTTTAGTGGTATTGACAACAAGCAAATATTTTTCAAAATGAAAGTCCTATTTTACTCTGTAACGTATGCATGTATTGTTGTAATGTACCCTTAAAGTAATAGTCCATCCCTTTATCCTCCCAGTGTTATTTTCTACAGATTCATGGCCTTGTACTGATTTCAAAATTTGTTTATTTAAAGTTTTTTTTGTGTTTTAGAATTTCAACTCGCCCAATTATTTGAAAAACTGGTATTTTTTCTCTTTCGTTCAGTGCACTTGTTCAAAGCCTTTGTTTTGCTTGTTTTGACAATTAACAGCACACCAACACCTCGAGTTGATACAGCAACCGGAAACGACAATGCATACGAAAAATGAACCTTTTCGGAAGGATTCACTTCTTTTAAGGGCACTACTTGCATGCTACTACAAGGAAACAAACTGACTGACTATATATTCCGGACTACCAAATATCAATAAAGTACTGTGAAGTTAACAGTGGGAATATGAAAACCGTGAACAATTTTATTTAATATAGTTTGAAAGAGAAAGTAGAGAAAAAAGTCAGTGACAAATAATTCAAAAAGTAACCAATTGTTTCTATCACTATCCATGTGGTTATTTTTTCTGCAGTTTGAGCTATCATCCGATGGTTTTCTGCAAAAATTTGCAAGCATATCCAAGATAAATTAAATTAAAGTGTTTACGGTTTCCTAGTTCACACTGTGAGTTGCCAAAACTTGTCAACTTAGTTTTTGTTTTCTTACTTTGTTTTCTTACTTCTTTGGCTTCGGCGGACATAACAAATCATAATTTTATCTTGAGTAAACTGACGCTTGTTTTATTGTCTTCAGGTCATTAGCGGATAACAGGAACATGAATAAAACTGATCCCAGCAAACCTGATGTCAATTTTTTGAATAAGTAAGACTAATACTAAATAAAAATCATCAATACATTCAGCTAAGCCTTTACGCTTCCAAGGGATAACTGCAGTAATAAATTCACGATCCACATGGGATAATATTCTCCTCTCCTCCTCCATCGTCATCGTCATCATCATCATTATCATCATCATCGACGTCGACGACGATGACAACAACAACAATAACAACAACAACAACCACAGTCAACAGCTACATGAAAACACGAAGTTTTCCTCACCAGATCGCATCAGTGCTTTTAAAAGTGACATTTTATTCCATTCTTCTTCCAGGAAGACTGTGCGAAGTATTCACCCACATTCTAACCTGACTCGTATGATTCTTGGCAACGTGTCTGTGGCAGATGCTGTAGAAATCCCGTATGTGAAAATCCTTTTTTCATTTATTCATCGCTAGCTACAATAACAAATCCAGCGCCCAACTTAGCTCGCAAGTTTGTTTGCTCGAAAAGAAATCAGGGCAGGAAGAGCTAGAACATTAACATATGTAAATAAGCAAACATCAGAGAAAATTCCACTCCCATTTTTGGCAACACAATGCAAGCGCATGTTAATCGGGGCGTGCGCAAGGCGAAACGGGCAAAAAGTGGCAAAGGAGGCATCCGACTAACGGCCTACTGTATTTCTTTCTTTATATTTTCTTCATCTCTTCGTAAGTGTGGGTCTCTGATGATTTAATTTCACTCCCAAACATGCCAGTGCCTGCAAAAAGTTTATATAAACACCAAGAGGTTTAATACGGATTTTAGTACACAGCCGCGTGTCTATACTTAGGGGGCTTTCCATAAGTCAGAACTGGCCGGCCGGTCCGGTGGTTTTGAATGTAAGGGCCCCCTTTCCCAAAAAATTTCCCCCCAAATCCACCACAACAATGTATAATATCTATGCACTGACTGATTTGACAGGACAAATCTGACTAACGAAGGAATTATTTTCTCGAATATACCGGTCTGACCGGCCAGTTCTGACAAATGGAAAGCGCCCAAAATATCTATATTGATCATTGCTGTTGATAAGGATTGAGAAAAGCTGTTCTGACAAGGCTTGGGAAGCGTTCCAAGGCTTACAAGATCAGGTTTCACGTTACACATTTCCAGTTACAGTCAACTCTCTCTAAGACGGACACCGTCGGGACCGGCCCCAACTGTCCGTCTTTGGGTGTCCGCCTTATAGAGAGTCGAGGTAACGTGACACCAGAATTTGAGACGAAGCTAACGGCTATGCACGAAACACGTCTGTTTTAGTCACTTACGTTGACCTATAAGTGGAAAATAAATAGAGTCATTTGTTTGTAAAAAAACGGTGAACTGTAAGTAGAAAACTAAATCTACAAGTTAAGCAGAGAGAGCGTTTTAGCGGTTGTTTTGGTAGGTATTCTAAGGCGCTGACCTCTATGCTATTGTCGATAAGTTTGAAGTATATTACGAAAAAAACTTTAGTGCCTGTCCGTTGGCGGTTTGAAAGTGTCCGTTGTCCGTCTTAGAGAGGTGTCCGTCTTACAGAGAGTTTTCTTACAGTAAAATGACTGAAAAACGGCAGGGACCATAACCAGGTGTCCGTCTTATGGAGGTGTCCGTCTTATAGAGGTGTCCGTTAAGAGAGAGTTGACTGTATTCAAACTTTAATTTTTCTTACTTCTTACCAGGCATGAGGAGACTTCGTCTAATGAATCAGACGAACCAGTCCTTAACAATATTTATAAGAATGACACCTTGGCCGGGAAGGACATGTCAAGACTCTTAGATGCAGTGTTCAAAACTTACGACAAGCGAATTAGGCCTTTTTACGACGGTAGGTACAAGACTGAATTTCCTCGAGCAGGCCTTCGCAGGCTTACAATTTTGATAATTTATTATAAATTTCTAATTTATTTAAAGGCCCACCTTCAACCAGACTGATATGCTTAGCGACCGTTTGTTTTTGTTTTGAAAAACTTGCTCTTGTCCCAAAACAATCCAAACTGGAAAACAACTCATAAAAATCGATGGTAAAACATTACAATCACTAAACGTGTTAACTACTGACTTAGCTAAAAATAAAGGATGGAAGAAAATTGCAACAACTGAACTCGCTCTCACATAAAATGGCGGGGTACAATTTTCATATATCAGTGCGTGAATTGTTCCTTGGCGTGCAAGAATGTGAGCCTTTAACATAGTGTTGCCACGATAGATCTTATGACGATATGATCCAAAAGAAGAAAAGAGATTGATCTAACCTCTCGTCAGATTCCTATTGCCATAGTGCAAAAAGAAGGAACCGAGAGAAAGTTTAAAAATGTTAAGTGAAGTGTTGAAGTAAATTATTTCGCAATTTACAACAAAATCAAAATCACACGATTTTAGCCGATACGATCTCAAAGGACAAAGATAAGGTTACGAAACTATTGCTCTTTGTTCTAGTTAAAACGCTCGATGTCGCAATGGACTTACTTATCCTGTCATTTGGAGAGCTGAGTGAGACCAATATGGTAAGAATGGACGTAAACCGTTGTGGTAAAATTCGTCAAAAGGTTTTATGTTCGCCGTTGGTATAAACCTGTCTTAATCTACATCACATCGTCTTAAGTCATTACCTCGCTGACGTTTTTCTACTTTCATCAATTAATTACAATTATTTCGGTTTGAGAGCAAGCCTGTGCAACGCAAAAATGGCTCGATTTAACAGACATCTTCATATATTTTCACGTGCTGCGTTTCGTCGCTGAAAGGCGGGAAACAGGGAGTGCAAGGCCTGATTGTTAGCACAGTTTTCCGAGTGCAACATTCCCACAACACAACGCACACCGCGCGCGCTCCAGCCAAGGAGGTACTGCTGGGTACGAAGCATACACACGTGTAACATTCCTAAATGAGCACCAATGTCATTCTGTTGAGTAGGTGATTAAAAAAAATGAAATAAGAAAGTCCCTCACCAATTGACTGACGGGTTGTTTCACAAATATGTTTTTGGAATGCACTAGAATTGTAAACCTACAACAAGAAATTCGACAAGAATGATATTTATTATAAACGAAAAATGTTGAAGGTTACGTTATAAACCCCTGTAAAAGTGTTTTACACTGCAGTAATAAATTCACGATCCACATGGGATAATTCTACTCCTCCTCCTCCTCCTCCTCCTTCTCCTCCTCCTCCTCCTCCTCCTCCTCCTCCTCCTCCTCCTCCTCCTCCTCCTCCTTCATCGTCATCGTGATCGACATCGTCACCCTCTTTTCGTCATCATCATCATCATCATCATCATCATCATCATCATCATCATCAATATTGATTAGAAGCAGTAAGTGACAGAGTCAGTTAAGCCACTACCCCCTTAATTTGTCCCATGATCCATTGTTAAAAGTTATCTTTTGATCTTTTATTAGGAATTTTCAGTTGACTTATACATGGGCCAGTTCTGGCGAGATCCTCGTCTAGGATTCGGTCTTAACAAAACTATAATACTTAGCGGTGATGCAACAGACAAGCTCTGGGTACCTGACACCTTCATTGTAAACTCAATCGACACGAAAATACATCAGTTGGTAGCGGTTAACAAGAAGGCTTGGGTACATCTGGGCAATGGAACCATCATGTTAGTTTTAAGGTACGTATGAACCGAATGAGACATAATTTGACCGAGTTGTTCGAAAGCCTATTAACACTAACCCAGTATATATTGATCGAGGGTTCAATTTCTCTTGTATAAAAGTGTTTTTGTTGCTTATGTTTTGTGGATTAGTTCTTGTCAAAACTGTAGGACAGAAAAGAAAAAGAGAAAACCTCACTGAAAGGTCAAAAACGGAAATCAAAATTCAAGCTAACGATCCTGGATGCAAACTGGAAACTACAAACTTAAAGCGGACGGTGTATCTCGCGTTACCATCACCATTATTAGGAGATAAGCGTAAACACTGAGGAGTGTTTCAGTCCAACCAGAGCGTTATTCAGGCTAACCGGAGTGATAGTCTGCAAGATATGTCCAGGATTGAACGCAAATGAGATGCACGTTCCTCGTGACAGGCATCACAAAGTGTCCTCATTAATAAAAAAGCACAAAATCTGTCAAATATAAAGTAATGTGGAAATGTCAAATAACACAGTCAAACATGAAGTACTCATGAAACAATACTTGCGTTCAATCCTGGACATGAGTGAAGTCTGCAAGGCAGTCTGCAGTCTACATTTGACAGCCAGCCAGTCTTTTTGAAATGGTAATTTCACGATAACGTTCTATTCTTGCCTGTCACAGATATACTGCTCGAAGTTCTTGTAAAGTGGACCTGAGAGATTACCCTTTAGATGACCAGATTTGTCACCTGGCTTTTGAGAGCTGTAAGTGGCGTTGATTTAATGACATAAAAACCTTTTCCAAATAGTTATTTAAAGACTTCTTCTGTTTTAATTAGTTTTAATTTCTGTCTCAGTTGCATGTATTCCTCTTTAAATACTAGCTAAAAGATGTTTCTATAATGAGACCTCGATCGACCAGTTTGACTGTTTCATTGAAATCTGAGAAGCGGTCATAAATTTTAACCAATAACAAGCAAACGACAGGAAACACCGCAGACAAATTTTATCTGTAGACAAAACGTTTCTCTCACTCATTTTATTTTCTTGAATACCCTTACTGATGACTGCATGAGCAGTCAAAATTGTAACTGACAACTGCCCACTGCTAATAAATGACTAAAACGTTGACAAACGACTGATAAGTAATTTATACCTCTCGAAGCTCATCCACATCCTCTTATGTCACCGTTTGTCTACCGAGATCTTTGCAAGACACTATATAAAAGAACTAATTACCTGATTAATTTTTTCTAGTTTCATTCGAAAACACTGATCTAAATCTGACTTGGAAGCAGGCATTAGGGACTGACATCTACATTTATGACAACGAGATGGCCCAGTTTGATATTTTAACTGCCAGAAGAGCTGGAAAACATCCTGTTTATCATTCTGGTTAGTATGGAATCATCCACTTTGGTTGATCGAGTTACTTAGTCTTCCAATAGTTTTTAAGAATGATTGAATGATAATAAAGCCAATTCCCAAACGGTCAAAAGACACAGTCTGGGGTTGGAAATTTTACACTTTATGTCGATAACATTGCCCACGGCCCTGTCAGAAAACACAAAATTTCGATTAAAATTAAAATTAAGGTTAAAAAGCTGTTGAAATATCACTGAACGTTTTTTGATCTATTTGCTCATCATCAGAACTGTTTTGAGCGTTTTTTGCTCATTCCGCAGGTGTGTCTCAAATAGATCAAAAACGTTCAGTGATATTTTAACAGCTTTTTAACCTCAATTCTTAATTCTCAGTTCTTACCGGCGAAATGTACATACAAAATTTAGAGTTACAGGGCCGGGTTGTTCGAAAGGCGATTAATGCTAACCCAGGATTAAAAGATGATCGAGGTTTTAATATCTCTTGTTTTAAAAGGTTTTTCATAGCTAATGTTTTGTGAAGTTTGAGATTGGTCCATGTCAAAACTGGGGGGACAGAAAATATTAACAGAAAACCTCAGCGAAATGTTATAAAATTGAAATCAAATTTCACGCTAATCCTGGATTAGCTTAATTGTGCTTTGAACAACCGGGCCCAGGAATATAAAAACTCGACATTTTATTTACTAGCGTATGACAAAAAAATTTTCCTCTTGTTCTTCAGAGACATTTTCTGGTCTTACAGCGACAATACGTTTCAGGCGTCGCACAATGTACTACATCTTCCAGATGTACATTCCGTGCATCTGCGTTGTTATTCTGTCATGGGTGAGTTTCTGGATTGACGAGACGGACGGATGTGATCGCGTTGGACTGGGGATAGCCACGGTGCTGACCATTAGTTTCATGCGTGGCTCAGTGAATGACAGCGTGCCTCGCGTGTCTTATCTCAAGTCCGTGGATTACTTTTTATTGGGTTCCTTTGTGTTCGTGTTCATGAGTCTGATTGAATACGTGTTGGTCTTGAAACAGACTAGAAAAGAAAAGAAAAGGAAGAATGAGAAAAACAAAGAAACGATTGCACGTGAAAGGGAGCGCAAGGCTGAGTTAATGTTCTCGGATTCAGAGGACGAAAAGGTAGATTATGTGAATTTTTGTGTAATAAAAAGAGTGTCATATCTCTTTTCTACGCCGATAGTACGAACGAAGCTCGTTCCTTAGCTGGTTGTAAGCCAGCCATTTTAATATATGCTACTTACTAAAGAAGCAACGTCACGGAGAACTGTAAGTGGCGTTGGTTTAAAGGTGCTATGTCAAGGTGATTTCGCAGGTTTTTGGTCTAACTGTTCTGAAATTTGTAGTAGGCAATTCAACTTACCCATGAAAAACCGCATCACCTTTGAACATTTTAAGAAAGACGTAACCTTCATTTGCGGATAGAAATCAAGCTACGGCTATTTTTATTTGAAGACGCGCGGAAACAACTTGAAAAGTTAAGTCTTAATTTTTTAAGCTGCAACCCATTTCCATCGTAGCCATCTGCAGCCAAAGTTGCTTGTTAACAGTTTCAGTGCTCTCGTATAACAATTTTTAATAAAAGTATGAACTTAAGCTGTTCAAAAATCTGGTAAAAATCCGTTACAAAGCCCCTTCAGCTAAAATTATGAGCCATTTATCGCCGAGTTTCTTTTTGCAACAGTTTCTGTAGCATGTCCTACTCCTGCGGTGTAAAACGTCGGATAAAAAAAAAACGACGTTTAGCACCAGAACTCGTTTTCAAACAGTCAGCAGCTCTTGTCAAAATTAATTTTCGAGTGTGATTCTTGTCCTTAAATATTCTGGGTACAATTTATGACCGCACACTAAATCTAGAAGTTTCTTTTAAAACTTTTGTCCGTCAGGGAGAACTGCACTGATTTATAATGGTAATAGACTTCGTGTCGTCCATCGTCTGTATCATCGAGTCATTAACAATCGGACGACCGCGAGCGGGGTCCGATTTGTTATCCGCTTGTACAGCAGACGCACGGTCCTGTTACCAATTTCACTATGACAATTTGAGAACAAACTACCTTTAGTCAAATGGTTTAACGTTTTTATAAGAAAAATAACAGTTACTCAACAATGCACAACAACAGCGCGCGCAAAATGACGCGTACTGTCCAATTACACAGGCATGACGCGTAAACTGTCCTATTTCACTGTCCAATTACAAGCATGACGCGTACACTGTCCAATTAGTGCTCAAATCGGCTGCTGATAACCAATCACGTTCGAGAATTTTGTTATAGTTTTGATTAGAGCGTTTATTTCATTACGCAGGTATCTGTTTCAGTGTCAGTTGGTAGCAAAACATACGACTTTAATAACGGTAAACCAAGAATGGAAAATAACTCGGAAGTCAACTGCAACACTCACAATGGTGGCGGACGTACCGTGAGAATTGTAGATCCCATGCCCAATATGGCAAAGACTAAACGGCCGCCAAGCCGTGCGCAGCTGAAGAAACTCCAACGACGACCTTCTATGATTCAGATGATTAGAAAGACTATTGAAGACGGCGAAGAGGAAATCTGCTACCTGGATAAGTACTCCAGGATCGTCTTTCCTCTTTCTTACACTATCTTTCTGGGGATATACTTTGGCATCTACACTGTACGGTGGGAGAATATTGTAAACAGCGACGTCATGTCATAGTAAATGGCCTTTGGTTTAAGTTAGAAACCGCTGGTCATCCTTGGGTTTAACATACCGACGCAACCTGCAATGTTTTCACAGTGAACTCGTTTACTGTGAATTACCGAGGATATTTATAATCAGTGATAGCTAAGAGAGACACTGAGATATTTCATTGTTGAATTTGGTTATCATATATGGTGAAAGAAACGCTGCTTGTTATAATGATAACAGATTACCTGTTATCATGCAAGTACTTTTAAGTATATCTCAAAGTAAGTATCTCAAACCCAGTTACAGAAAATGTTAGTTGCTGCAAATTTAACATTCGTCTTTTCAATTGGCAAAGCGCATATCTCTTTTTGGTAACTTATTATAAGTTTCCAATTAACCAAGGGATAGGTCTGTATGCGATATAAACAGCTGCTTCACATGGCCAAGAATAAGTTAGAAGAAAAGTATTATATATTCACAAATTTTTAAAGCTTTTTTTTTCTTTTATTGCTTCTTTTTTAATTAATTCGTGCTTTTTTGAAAATTACTGATCTTGGTCATCGTGAAACCACGTTCAAATGATGTGCTTGTAATTATTTTTTATCGTTTTGTTGAGCTCCCAATAATGATATTTAAATTAATCTTTTTTATACTGTCATGTTTAAGAACTTGATATGTTTTGGTGTTGGCTAACAAATTAAACGTACAGCTACCACGACACTATAAAAAGAACGTAAAATGATTGTTGGTCAGATCAGGTGGAAACTTAAACTTGTACGAAAATAGCGTATAAAGATATAAGTGAATAGTTCGCATTTTTACTCTTATAGTTTTCTTTAATTCTAGTAGTTTGACTCAATCCTAGAAGTTCTGTTTAATTCTGAGACCGAGCTACAATAATCTGCAATTTTCTTATTTACGTATTGGTTAGCGTATAGAATACATCTTTCAATAAAGCGCCAACTATTATTTTACTCGCCCCTTGGACATAGGGCTTTCTCAAATCCATAATTCACAGATTTTTATGATTTGATTTCTCTGTTATATGCATCACTGAAATACTCATCGTAGTTTCGAACACCTCGACAAGTACTACATGTGATTACCGGCTTTTGAACTATTTCGATTTTTTAGGGGGAGGGGAAGGGGAGGGAACGTGGCTACGTATTCTAAGAAACGCTTCTGTTCTCTTTGACGTACCTTCTGCATGCTACGTTTAGTACAGCTTAATACAATGATGTCACATCACATATTTACATGCTTTCCCCCGGTCCGAGTTTCACAACTACACTGAGCGGCCCAGAAAAACTACCATCCTGAAATAATCATATGTACAGTCATTGCAACACGGAAGCTGACAGACTTAATCCCTTGAAAACACAGACTATAACACGAACGTGCAATGGTTTTGAAATTCTAGATAGTATACAGTCAACTCTCTCTTAACGGACACCTCTGTAAGACGGACACCGCCATAAGACGGACACCTGGTGATGGTCCCTGCCGTTTTTCAGCCATTTTACTGTAACCAAATTCCCCATAAGACGGACACCTTTCTAAGACGGACAACGGACACTTTGAAATCATCAACGGACACTTGAGAAGTGTTTTTTAATCATGTTTTATAGTGAAATACTTCCAAACTTCCAAAGTTAGTCAGTGCCCTAAGGATACGTGTATACCAAGCTACTAACCACAAACAATGACGCTTAACGGATTACTTCTTGCTACGTATATGTACACTATCGAGGTCATTCTCTACTTACAGTATAACAGTTTGTAGAAGCTCTCAATTTTTGCTTTAAAGGCAAATACGATCCTTTTATTATTTTAGTCTTGTTGCACTTAGCAAAGGTTTGTTGCATTGTGCAAAGGTTTAGCTTTATTCCGTCAGAATTTAAAATACTGGTGTCATGTTACCTCGACTCTCTACAGGCGGACACCTCTTAAGACGGACAGCTGCGGCCGGTCCCGAAGGTGTCCGTCTTAGAGAGAGTTGACTGTAAATTCGAATTCTTTGCAAAGCATTCGAATTTATACTATCTAAAATTCCAAAACCATTGCACGTTCGTGTTATAGTCTGTGTTAAACTCTCTCATTTTTACCCTCGGTTTCTCTCCTTGAAGGAGAGGACTCCAAAGAGAAACAAGTTTAAAGTATTGTGAACATGTGTGAAAATGTTTATAGGTGAGAGATGATCGTGTTTACCATTTATATAGCCTGTTTCAGGCTCTTGGTAGTTGGGGGAAAGCAAATAAAAAGCGGGCGAGCGAGGAAATAGCGTTCCCCCCACTTTTTTCGCTCTCCCCCAACTACCAAGAGCATGGAACAGGCTACCATTTATATAGCATGTACACGTGGGCCACTAAGAAAAAAAAAGCAGGAAAATAACACTATCGAGGCTGAAATTTGCGAAATTTGAGAATAATTTGAGAATAAACCCGAGGCTGAGATTTAAAAAAAAAAAAAAATTTTGTGTGTCGAAAATATTTAAATACAATATAATCTAAGAATATCCACCATAATTTTTTCAGCCTAAATTCGACAGAAAAATAAGAATATTTAGCCTGGGCCGGAAAAACAATATTGTTCTAGAAAAAGAGTGTATTGTTAGTGTTATGTGAGCTATACAACAACACCAAAGAAAGAAACAAAAAATTCTATACCATGAATTTTTTAAAATGAATTTTATTCGTTTTGAAAACTACCCCGTTCCGTTATTATATACATTACTACTCTACATAATTCATTCTTTTACGTTAAGTAATAACAGGATTGCGTGACCAATTCTTTCCAACACAGGAACAATCAACCACAAAATAAATACAGTTATGGTAATGAAGACCGCTGACGAAACAGCATATCCCGCCAAATCAACAAGTCCTCGCATCGCTTCGTTAATTAAACTTCCTCCTTTTACAATAAGTAGAAGAAGCAAATGTAAAATTGCAGCAACAATCTTTTCTATAATGAGAGCTACGCCAAAGCAAATCTCCGAAAACACGCGAGCTGCTAACACGAGCAGAATTCTTAACACCTCGCGAATCATCCCGAACAACACATGGAGTACTGTGTATATTCCTTCTCCCGAGTACCGGAACAAGAGCAGGTAAAAACTGCAGATAAGTTTCAAAATAAGACGTCCTAGCTGACTGGTCAAATTATGGAATGTGAAACGAGCAACAGAAGTGTCAGTTTCTTTCGCTTTCTTTGGCGCCATGTCTGTTCCTTTGTTCGTTTCTGATGTCACGCAAGTTTAAACGTGGGTTGAATATGCTGGTTCCTACTCACGCTCTAGGGTGGATTTGAAGGCAAAGGTTCCTGACCAGTAATTTATCAAAGTACACTGACGAACGTTGCCATCGGCGATATCCATGTGCGAGAATTCATCGCTTCTTCTGGCCGAGTATTCAAAATCCCGCATCCTTTTCAAACGAACCTTGCTTTACATGAACGCTTTGCAAAACCTTAATTTGAATAGCCGCTGTGGCTCCTGTTTTAACTAACCGTCGTTATATTTAGAGCTTTTTCTTGTCTGCTTAGGTTCAGTCCCGGGTTTAGTGACGTTAGCGGCACGAGACACCAGTATATCGACGGAGCGTACCGCGTACCGTCGATAAATGGCAACAAATAGGCTTCGGTCGCGTGACATGAATGTTTATGTTAATTAACGAAATAGACACGCAAGCGCAATCGAGCATAAAATCGTCGGGCAAAGAAATTATATAAGTGGCTCAAATCTTTTTGCCTAATTTTATGTTATTTTTTTAAGGAAAATTATAAGGCAATAGTTTTTTACATGTAAGAAAAACTAGCAGGTTACCTGTCTGCGTGTTGCATATACGCCAACATCAGTATGATCATATGTATGCATATCTGATTCAATGACAACCATATTACTTTAATATAGCATGTTTATAGCTATCTTATCAAAAATGAAATGTCTCGTTTCACCTCTTAGAAAAAAAAAAGGAGATTATCCGCTGAACAACATAGACAACAGCAAACACAACTACAACAACTAAATAACCAAGTAGACTAGCTATGTGACGCAATCGACGAACAACAACCCGACTTCCATTGTCAATAACTTGGAAGGTGATGCCAATTACGACGTTCAAGAAGTCTTCCACGCCACGTAGAATTACTCGTATAAAAGTGATTGTTATTTCTTCGGCAAGTCTGACAATTATTTTTATAAGCCACCGTAAGGACTCGGTGAACAGTCGTGCGATACCGAAGACAATAACGCAAGTCAAATCTTTGAGGATAAATAAAGCAGAAAGGAAAACACCGATAATTACTCTCATCACAGAAAGTTTTCCATTTCTCTGTTCGAAAACCATCACATTCCCATCTGCTGTTTTAGGCTTCATTGTACGTTGTTTGGTGGATACGTAACCGTGCTCCTTCATAAGTCAAATCTATATCATTTCTCCAGTCATAACATGTCGCAGCTCGAAGTTTATTTCGACTCCGTAGTGGCAGTTAACACAACCGTCGATTCGTCGATCGATTCCAGACGGTTCCCATTCAGCTCACATTCCAGTACAAACACAACATATATAACCTGTTAGGTTTAAGCCAAAACGAAGGCAATATTCACACAAAATCGTCCCCCTGTGTTGTACCTCTACTAACTATGGTTGTTCCAAAACAAAATCGAAAGCGGACTTTGGAGCGGAACTTTATGAAATGTTCTGATTGGTAGCATGAGGTACACGACTGCCATACACGTCACGCAACGCCCTTACCTAAAGGACCGCTTCTTTTCGAAATGTTTTCGATGTGTCCACGTTAGACTGTCTACAGCCTCTCTATCTTTCAACGCAAAAAAGCACCCCCTCGCGCCTCCCGTTTTGCGCTGGCGTCCAGTTCTCTCGCCGTTCTTTCACCGCGCTCATTCGATAAAAAAAAATACGAAAAAATAGAGGGCTGCGAACAGTCTATGTCCACGTGTGCCACTGTTACCCCATATCACCACGATGCACGGCTTGCATTAATACATCAACCCCTAGTACTCTAGCCATTAAATTTGGATGAAAGAAGATCACTTTAGCCATCAAATTTGGATGAAAAGAAGACAATTCGTTGTCTAAAGCAGAACTGATAGGTTTTGGTCTCTCCGAAACCGTCGAAACCAAGTGAATCAGTGTCCCAGTCGTGTTCGTAATGAGTAGTTTTTTCGGGGTGTCCGTAATAGGCAAGTGTCCGTATCCTCGACTGTGTCCGACGGTAATTATTAGGTGTCTAGAAGGACGTGCTCGTGATAACAGGGTGTGAGGGGGAAATGTACTGTATTTTTAAATAAAAAGGTAATCACTTTAAAAAGTGCTTTAACGGATGGTCCCAGGACTCTGAGACTAGCACTGACAGTAGAAACTATCAGTGAGCCCAGAAGCCTTTTTTCTTGAGTCTAGTTGGATATACTCAGTAGAAACCCGAACCTCTGAGGGAAACAAAACGTGCTTCGAAAATTCGGGAAGTTCAAGAAACCAAAGGTACTAGAAATAGGGATTCTACTGTAATAACGATAGTAACGTAACCGAACTTGTTCCTCAGTCATATTTATTTACAGCTCTCTTCTATAACTTATTACAATTTAAATATCATATTTACAGGTGAAATAAAAAAAGTTCTGAAACATTTTTAATTCTAGTATATCTTTTTTCATACAAAACGGTAACTTTTGACAGCTCTAGTGTTGCCTAAATAAGCACTCAAATGGATTCCACTTTTGCTTTCTTTTTTACCCTCAGTTTCAGTCCAAATTTGTTTCCCTATCAGTTGCTGATTTCTATTTTTCTCGCGTAACCATGTGCAAATAATGCAAGGAAGAATAGGACTCTTGCAATAAAGTGTAGCACTTGACACTTTATATCCCCTATAAAATGTTTTTGCCAAGTTATCATCGGATCAAACCTATCTCAAACTGTCGAGCCATGGTTGCTTCTAGAGCTACTCGAAATGCATTTTTTAATAAAAAAAGTATTTAGCATGACGCTATTAAAAACGGAGCACTCATGAGTTAAAATCCCAGACTCGCACTCTATGATCATAGGAAACACTGATTATCCTGGTGGAATCAACATGGATGCAGTTGACATTATCCTTGTGTCCTCTTAGAGTCTGAATACAGGAGCCCCTGGGAAAGAAACAAAAGCACATCAATCAATCAATCAATCAATCAATACACACCCCAATCAATCAATCAATCAATCAATCAATCAATCAAGTAAGCAAGCAAACGAACAAACAAAAAAACAAGCAAGCGAACAAACAAGCAAAGAAACAAGCAATCAAGCAAGCAAACAATCAATTAAACAAGCAAGCAAACAAACAAGCAAACGAACAAGCAAGCAAGCAAGAAAGCAACCAGACAATCGATCGATTGACAGATCAGTCTGGTCGATCGAGCAATGCTACAATTCTCGCAAGCACTTTTTGACACAAAGAATAGAAAGTACAACCGGTATCTGGTGACACTCAGTTTGCTCCACAGCTACCTCGCACATTTTAACAATACTACAGTTTTTGGCCTCCTTGTTTCGTCTTAATTTTTAAGAGCAACTAGAGTATTGGTATATGATGTTTTGATACTTACTGCTCAATGTCCCAGTATTTTATAAGACCGTCTTTACCAGCGCTCACTATTAGACCAGCCTCTTTCTTTCCATTTACCATCATGAACTTCAGTTTAATGGATTCAATCCTAAAAGATAAGTCAGATGATGTTATCATCATTTTTGAATTCTAGAGTTTAGGTCAAACGTCAATCTTCTATGCATGCGTTACATAAGGGACCGTTCATTTTTAATGGGAGGGGGGGGGGGAGGAGGGCGTTAGGATTTGATAGAGTGCCTGTAGAATATAATGCAAAGAAGGGGAAATTTTAATTTTAAGAGCTTTAAAAACGCTATTTATTTTAGAGTCAGTCTGGTAGAAGTTTTGCACTATAACAGATGCTATCATGCAACGATAAAGGAAATATTTATTTTGAGTGACCCCTGTACACAGCAATTTTTATTCCCCCTCCATTTTTATTGGCCTGACGCCCCTCAATCCCCACAGGTCCCCCTACTCCATAAAAATGAATGGTCCCTAAACGTTTTATGACAGCCTGATTTCTTTGAAAGACGACTTTCAACATCTATACACATGAAGTACATGTACCTGTCTTTATGTCCTTTAAACTCATTCACGCAGACGCCTGTTTCGAGGTTCCATAAAGAGACTAGCTGCCCTGATCCCACCGCCAGGTGGCCCTAACAGGGAAAATACGAACAAACAAAGTATTGAAATAAACATTGCATTGCTAAATAATCTAACAGAGTCTTATCAGTCGCTCTATCGGGAAAGAGTGGTGTGGCTGGAGAGGGGGTATAAAAGAAGAGATAGTTCTGCTATGGTGATGGCTTCATTACGGTGTCGGTAGGGTTCTGAGAACTGTTGGTCATCCCCTAAATCGGAAGAATTAAGTTTCCCGTTCGACCAAACAAAGTGCCCACTGCTTTAATGAAGTATGTGTTTGAAGTGGCAGAGACCAAGCTAGTTTTCTCGTTCAAACTACTTTAAGATTATATTTTGTTGAAACATTTCTGACGGATTTAAAACCACACATCAATTTCTGATCGATTCTTCTAAAATGTAACTTTTAAAATATTATAATGATCCACCCTCCCATTATGCCAGGAAAAAAATCGCTTTCAATCCGGAACACTGGCGTTCTTTTCTCATCAATATCATGATTTCTCAACAGTTACCTGATCAGCGCACACAGTGGTTACTGTAGAAGCGGATAACTGTCCGATATTGAAAGACGAAAGACAAACTCCCGAGGACACGTTCCACACTCGTACAGTCTGCAAGATATAAGTCATTCAGACAACAATGGCCAACGGAACAGCAGCTCTCACCAATTACATTTTAGCTGAAAGGTTTACTCTACTCATGGGAAACAATAGTGCAGCTTTATGTTGATTTTTTACTGCTTTGAACATTCCCCTGTCAATTAAAATTTCGTACATGCGGGTTACCTTCCTATATGCCTCTTGCATAAAGTACATTGGTCACATTTTCCAGCTTATAACTTCATCTTTGTAAAATCACCACTAAATGATTGCGGAAGCTTGGATAATTTTGTTCAAAAAAGGTTTGAACTTGTTTAAGCCACTGAGAATTACTTATGTGCAAACGCCGGCCTTTTTTCAACACACAACAAATCACTAGTACTAATTTATTAACGTTCACTAACCACGCTTATATAGGGTTGTTGTCATGGCACCATTATGCCAGCTACACCTTTGTCTTTTATTCTGCCATTTCCAGTTTATTTTACTTTATCTTTTGGCAAAATATTAAGTGTACTTACCCTGTCTCCCGATCCAGTGAACGCTTTTTTACACTCGTCGTCCAAATCAACACAGAAAACACACCCATTGTGACCGATCAACGAGAAGAGAAGCTTACATTGACGAATATTCCATATTTTAGCCTGAAACAGACAATTGAGATGTATTTTAATCGCATGGAAGACACAAAAAACACTCGACCTTCCGACTTCAAGCCTGGACCTGTTACAGTTCTCAATAAAATGCCCTAAAAACGTTGCTCGTAGCATACGACCGTTTTAAAAATTAGAACAGATAACAAATACAGACAAGGGAAAGGGAAGGGGGGAGGGGAGGATATCGCGGTATGCCAAGAGCAATGTCACGGGCCTCTATGAAACGCTACTGCAGCTTTTCGATTTCTAAAGTAATGTTTAGTGGCAAGACAAACAGACAAACAAACAAACACACGGGGAGCAGGTGTGGCGCAGTGGTGAGAGCGCTCGCCTCTCACCAATGTGGCCCGGGTTCGATTCCGGATTTCCGGCCCGGTGCCACATGTGGGTTGAGTTTGTTGTTGATCTCGTCCTTGCTCCGAGGGTAATTCTCTGGGTTCTCCGGTTTTTCTCCCTCCACAAAAACCAACACTCCCAAATTGCAATTTGATCGGGAATACACGGCCCCACAAGCTTATAGCTGCAATCCTCACCGTGTGTTAATTATTTATTTATTAAACAAAACAACGTAGTATTCACTGACCGTTTTGTCGCTTGATCCACTGACAAGGAAATCTCCTTTGCGCTCTATCGCCCACACGGGGCCTTCGTGACTTATTAATATTCTGCAAACAGAAATACACCAGTTAAGTGGTAATCCTTTTGGGAGCAAGCTTTTTACTTTACGTTGGCTGAGAATGTCACCGCATTTTCCCATGACGAGGTTAGGAATTTTACTTCTCTTCCGGAATGGCGTGCTAGCCCGTCGCAGTCCCCCCTCCCCCCCTCCTCCACCCCGCATTGTCAGATTGTCTTAACATTTCGCCAGTAACCATTTATACAGGTAGAGAGAGGCAGTTAGCCTGCGTAGCAGGCGTCTGTGTAGTTTTTAGCGCGTTTAAAAGAGTGCGCGATCGCGAGAAGGAACGCGTTTCTCCCATACTCGCGCGAGAAACTATACGGCGCCTGCTACGCAGGCTAAGAGGCAGTGTGCGAGATGTATCGCCCACGAACACAACGCAGTGGCCCGGCCAGTGTTGGAACCCAAAAACTCGATTCAGTGTCCATCATGCTAACTATTACAATAAGGTCATCGCGTTTCTCACTTTTAGCCATCTTCCACTAACCTGTTCCTATGCGAGAAATGATTGTGAATGTGTTTTATTTTTAAATGTTCTTTTCGCCTTCCCTCCAATATAAACAGGCATATTATGTAAACAAAAGCCTTAGTATATGTCTACTAGTATGTAGGTTACCTACCTTGCACACATATTTGTTCGGAGACTCCAGAGCTTAAAACGAAAACAGAACAAAGAATTACTAAACATCAATTACAACATCAACATCACATCACAACATCAACTTACAAACTTCTTTCACTTAGCATTGTTCCGTTACACAGAGAAAAATCAGTGGCAAGATAAGAAACTGCCAATGGGCTACAGCCCCTTGGCTCCAGGGAAGACTTATCATTTCATTGATTTATCTACAACTGGTAAAACTTACCCTGATAGTTTTGTCGTACGATCCACTTATTACAATGGAACTAGACAGGAATCGCAAGCTCCATACACCGCGCTGCAAACAAACAACACAAACTCATAAGCCAGCGGGCATATACATTAGGCGTTTGGTAGCATTAAGTTTCAGTAAGGTTGCAGTAGAGCTACCCTTAACTTAGTTATGTTACAATATACGGCAGTGAAGTATGGTAAGATGGAAGAAGACGATAGACAACATTTGCCAACGTGTCCGATTAACTCAAACGATTTGAAACATGGAAGGAACGACAATGTCGTTCACAAAATTAAGTAATTCGAGTCTTACACTATAAACAAAACGTGCTATAATTGGTTGCGTTTCGTGATGTACTAGCTAGTTACCTTTCCCCTAGACAGGTGAATTAGTAAGAATGCTACCAGCTAGAATGCAAACTTTATAATGCAACACAAACTGTACCGTGTGTCCTTGGAAGGTCTGAAGCAATGCCCCGCTATTGGCGTCCCAGATTCTGTGAAATCAAACACACTGACTATGTTAGGGTAGTACGTCGCTGCTTGCTTTTATTTGAAGAAAATTAATGAACCGCACGACACGAAGGTTGTGGATATTTAAGTCAGTCTGCCGCAGACTTAAGTTTATTTTCCAACGGCAAACAATACAAGCTTTAATTGATCTGATCATGAAGGAACGATCGATATACCGCAGATGTTGAACTTAACATAACGGTTAATGGAGATCAGAAAAGATCATGCAACATGCAACAAATAGTCGTCTTTGAAGGAAATTTAAAAACTGAAGACACCCATACAAGTACGACGGATTCACCGATCAATCCACTTACTTTATTGTTCTGTCCAAGCTACCAGTAGCAACGTTGTTCTTGTAAGCACACACAGACAGTACACTGCAAGAGAAATAAATCAATCGACATTGTTATTCGAGTGTTTGAAAAATAGTTTGACCATAATTCAACACCGGCTGATAAGCGATATTATTCACTGCCCAGGCAAAAGAAGTCACTGCGCAGGGATTTTATGTTTGGTTTACAACAGAGTTCTTTGCGCCCTTAAATTATAGATGCAAAACTGAGCAAAACAGGCAGTGTGAACATTCTTAGTTGTATACAACAACTCAACTTAATAATTCTGACAAAACTTCAAACGAAAGATGGGTTATTGGAGCGCACGTTATTGCTTTACGATTTCGGAGTGTTCACAGCAAAGTAGGATAGACAAATCCAATAGGGTGAATTGATTTACAAAACTGCCCAACACCACTTATTATACATTTATTATACAAGTATAGGCATATGTTGTAAGCGTACACTGCAAATACACAAATTGCGAGTAGAAAACTCTCAAGTTTCGTGTAGTAGAATGCGGTCGCCGCTAAAACTGACGGACGAACACTTACTTTTTGGTGTGGCCAGCCATGTCAGTCACTTTACAGCGGCCTTTTGCCCAGTTACGTTTTAAGTTAACATTATCTCTGAAGATCTCCTTCCACACGGCTGGAGTACTTAGAGGCACACCTGTAAATGATGAAAATAAAGCAATATGTCAATTGACATACACTGCAAGACGTTGTTCACATTTGAACGTTTCCATTGAGAAATTATACAATGAAATTGTCCTTTGAAACTCACCAACATACGTTTCCTGACATTTTGCTCTCCAAAGCTCATCTTTTGACGCAAGACGGCGCCACGTTTTACTAACCTATAAAAGAAATCGGGTTACTTACAATGCAAAAATGTGCCCCTCCCTCCGCTAAAAATAAGATGGAACAAGAAGAAACATATGCGCAAGCAAAGGGTAGCCCCGCTACATCATGTTAAGCCGGCGAGCAGGCTCTTTATTCGAGCGCAACGTGGATCTCTCTTCAAGCGCCGAAGGCGCGATCCCGCCAGTGCCGAAGGCGCGAGTTCACGCCTTCGTTACTCAAAGAGAGATTCGCGTTGCCCCCGAATAAGGCCAGAAGCCTACTCGCAGGCTAAACATGATCATGATGTAGCGGGGCATCATGTTTCTCGCAGATATTTACTGTTCTTGTAGAGTTCTCAAGGGAGGGGCAATTACATGTAAAAGCTTAGTCTAAACAACAACTTACAACACAACAACAACAAACAGTTTATATGTACATGTACGATTGACGTTAACTGTTTGCTTACCTGACAAACAACAAGGAGTTCCTTGGGAACAAGAAATGAAAAAACACGAATAGCTAGCTGCTCTGGGAGCATGGCAATAAAATCTCGGTACTGTTTGACCTGCAAGAAAAGAAAGAGACTTTAAAACACCGGAAAGACAAAGGAGGTGAACAATGGGAGTTAGAACTTTTGTTGGTAAATAGCTACATCACTTACAGCAAGAAGTCCAGAAAGAAAGTAGAGTTCGCTTGGTGCGAGGACTCTCAAGAACAGTTGAAGAAACTCGTTCTTTTGCCAACCTATAGGAAAACAGAATGTATAAAACAGTAAAATTAATGCGAGTTCAGGTTTTCTTTTTCTGTTTGACGTCTTTTTTCCTGGAACTTCCAATGCAAATGCTTCGTTTTTCAGGTGCCAGATTGACACCATCTTGAATCCCTGGTAATATTAATCGTCAAAGTTATATGTTCTGTTAAACTCTGACTCGCAACTTCCTTTATCTGTACAAATTGGGTGAAACTTTGAAGGACTGTGAGTATTGCAGAAAATGTTTTGTCGTCAAAAGTGCTATTAAACTGACGTCAAAGAGTTGATTGCGCCGGCATCAACAAATTACTCCGTATAATCACTACTTAAAAAGATTCTTACCGCTCCACTGCTGTTCAAACCACTGAACAAGACACTGAGCATTCTCTGGCAATGAATCCAAACACCACGACGAGTTGGGACACTGCTCAGTTTTAGTACGATTCTGAGTTGAAAAAAGAAAGAAAAGAAAAAAGAAATTTAAACGAGGATAAATCCCCATCCAGTGGAATAAGTTTGTCCATTTAATTACTTACGTGTAGATGTCTCCGATGACCGTACACTGACTTCGTGTAAGACACATTGGGGCATGACTTTGACTTGTACAATCTTTGCCTGTGAGAAAGAAGCATCAACAATTCAGTTGAAGTCCACGGTATATGTAAATGGTTGTAGACGAACATGTTAAATCTTATCTGTAAAGCCATTTGTGAAGAGATGTATTAATCTTTTTGACAACGCGATACCATTGTAAAAATCTATACTTAGCAATACTCGAATAATCAAACGTCACTTTACTATCAAACAGGTGGAAAGACGTAAAAGAAAGCTACTATGTCAAACCCGCAGTAAACTAAGCTCGTTCAAGATGTATGTATCTTAATTCACGTACCATGACTTCACGTCTTCAGGTTTCCCGCCATTCATCGCGGAACTGTCGAGTACATCCTTCTTGTATTCATTCTGCATATGGCGTCTCACAGCATGTTGGGAAGAGGTTTTCGTAGCACCACCGGGTGGGGCTGAACGACTCCCTGCAAATCTCCCAAGAGACCTCTTTTGTCCACCAACACTTGAAATCCCAGGTAACTTCACTCCAAAATAAGTGGTCTGCGATTTCCAAGAGCCTCTGGATTCTACCCTTTCAGGAGAACTTTTAAGTAAAAAAAAAAAACAGAAAAAAAGAAAAAAAAAGATACTGAAGTGAACGTTACGACAAAAGTGCCAGAGGGGTTGAGGTCTAAAGCTGTATGTCCTCCTAGCGCAAGTCGGCAGCGTTGCTCTGTAGTTCAGTTAAGTCCATCTAAACTAAAATTCCATTTAACCCTAAATTAAGCGGTAATTTCAGAATTCCTAAAAATTCTATTAAATTTTTGGGACAAACCGTAAAGGATGTCCGAAAGCCAACTACGCTAAGAAGATTAAAAGATAAGCAAGGTTTATATTTGCCGGGTTGTTATAGTTTGGCAATCGTGTTAAATGTTAATACTATCTTATAGAACTGACTTATTATGCTGGAAAAGAAAACATGGCCCTTCTAGCGTTAAACTCTTTCTTTTTATTCAAAAGCTTTGTGCATCATTTGATGTATAACTGTTGATTGATAATAATACACGTCTTTTTAAGCCATTCACCGTCTGCGTTTGTAAGGGTTTATTCGGTAATTAACCAAAGTACATTTCTTTACTTACGGTGTTCTTTTAGTTTGTCTGGATGCTGACGCACGGGAAGGCGATTTAACTATTGGTAACACAGCATCACATGTCCAAGCCTTCACTTCCTCCTGTTCAATTTAACAACAGGACAAAACTAATTATTTCTCGGTTTTTCAATCCAAGGGTGAACCAAAGATGAAACAAATCACACTGTATGTGTGTGACTTTTGCGGGTTTTTTACGGTCAATCAGTAAATGATCGACTGCTCTTTTCTTTTGTCTAGCAAGGGGTCCAGCAAACTGCCGGTGCAACAGAAGTAATAAAAAAAAAAACACTTAAACTTGTTATTAACATGCAATTGCTATTGACTGTTTTCACAGATTTCATTCTTTCACTTCTCTAACATTAGCTTAGTCCTTCACCGTATGTAGCTGGCGTTGTTATCTAGACTCTTAAGGACGTTCGCGCGAAAATTTTCTAGTCGATAGATTTTTTTAAAATTTTTACAGCAGTCAGATAATAAGTTACTTGAGTCAGAAATGCAAAAAAATGTGGGGGTCACCGACTTCGTTTCAGAGATAAAGCGTGTGGAAAACTACCCTGATTCTGAAAAATGGCGCACGCAATTCAATATGGTTTACAGGATTTATAGTTAAAAATATTGAAGATGAGAAAAGAGAGGCAAATGATCTTAGTCATATTTTGTAGAAGTGGGTCTGTTGCGTAAAAAAATTCTAGTGTTGCTAACCTTTTGTAAGACATAACCCTGAAAGCGGTATTTGAAACTGTCGTACAGCAACATAGGCGTACGGGCCGGGGGGGCAGGGGGGGTGCAGCCCCCCCAAATTTTGGGCAACTCGGATTTTTTGGGCAGCAATAGAAATTTGGGCAAAGCCAGTTTCTAAAGAAGTTTTTTTTTTCCAAGAGATAGATATTTTCTATTTTAACCTGAAGTCGGCGTGTTAAAGCCAGTTAATTAAAATAAGGAATTATTATAAAAAACACATTCAGTGTTGTAATGACAGAAAATTCTCAGATTCCTAAAATATTCTATAAACCGGGGGCTGTTATAACATATAACTATGATGTCGGCCTGATTACCTGGCCTACTCTGGGACCTAAAATCGCAGCCCACCGTAATTTTGGAAATAAGCTACGCTTGTCGCCCATACGGCGACTTGTCCCGGTAGGCCTTACCCGAGTACAACTTGGTATTTTGTTTGTACTCGTGACTGGTAATAAACCCAATAATCACGAGTCAATAGGTCAATTATTTTGAAGAAAAATGATTATAATTAAAAAATAAAAAAAAATGCGCCCGCCCGCTCTCTTTTTCACAGAAATCCGGACGAGAAACATTTGTTTTTTTTTTTACTTGGCCTAATTATTTCTTGTCATTGCACTTATTAGCATTTAATGGGCATATATTCCAACTCTTTAGTCAACAATACATGGATCGTATCGTTGATATCTTCGGCCGTCGTATGGTAGAGACAGCTATTTCTTTTAACGTGTTTTATAAGCTCATATGATAGATTCTTGTGTAGAATTTTTTACTTCATTTGTAAGCCTATGTTAGTGCTCGTGCTCTCGTTCTTCTTGACTGTTCGTAAAAATTTGGGCATTTTGCGAAAATTTTGGGCAAATGTCTCCCGCCCCGGCAAAATTGCCCGTACGCCTATGTACAGCAAAAAAAAGCTTAAAAAGAGGCATTCGAACGTACGTGGGACAAAAAAATTCGAACTTTTAATCGATAGATTTTTTCCATTTTTTCGCAAAACGTAGATAATCGTCAACAAAAGTGATCCGTTTAAAAAATGTTGGTGTCACCGAGCATCTAAGAGAGTATGAAGCAGGTGCGCGACGACTACATAGAAAATTTCTTCGCGCGCGCGCTCGATGCATGGCGTGGCATGACGTTGCGAGATGAATTACGTGCGCAGTAAGGATGCGCATAAACAATTAGCGCGAACGTCCTTAATTGATGTTTTTTGGCCATAATTATCAGTAATGTATTTTGGGAGGTATCTAAACGTATTTTTTCGCCCTATTTTCTGGTATGGAAAAAATGTCTTTTCTCCAGTTAAAATTAATGGGACACTTCGAATCATCATAAACGAGGTACATTTGAGGCGAGCACGTGTGCAGCCTGACGAGTGTGCGAAAACTTGTGCGAATGAAAAAAGACGCGTAAAAATCCGAGAATTTTTAATTTCTGTTTTAAATACATCAGTTGATGTTTACATGGAAGCCTAGTTGAAGGTATGCCTGCCGTATAACAAGCTGTATTATAACTGAATATGAGCTTGTAAGCTAAGTTTCGGTTTAAACCGTTTTTGACCGTTTTTCAACATCTGACAAACTTCGACTCATTTACAGTACGAGCTTATGTTCAGTAAAACTGTTTTTTTTTTTTCTCACCTCATCATGTAGGATGGCACTCTCCACCCTGTGAAGCTTCCAGGCCTGACATGCAATAAAAGCAAGGTAAGGTTAAATAATTGAAAGACTTGATACAAGTTTAAGCTTATTACCGGAACAGAGGGATTAACCTGGAAATATCTGGCAAAACTGTTAATTAATTAATAAATAACTGTTAATCTCATGTAGTTTTCGTCAATTAAATTTGTTGTGGAAATTAAAATGAGACCACACATAAAGACCTACTCTAGTCCCAGAGTTTTAGTTTTCTTTCTTCTTTTGTTCTACTACGTCTCAAAAAGCTCGCTCATCGGGAGGGTTCTCGCTCATCGCTTTGTTAAAGCTAGTTTCCGCCGCTTTGCAGCTCAATTTGATTGAAAAGAAAACCTCTGGAGCAAGGGCAATAAAGGTCATTGAATGACGACTTTTTAAAGTACCAAAAGTGTGTAATAAATAAATAATTATACACAACTGTAAACAACTTATAGTTCATTTATAATTCCAAAAAATAATGTATTCCAACTCTGTCATAATCATTGAAGAATGCGTTGCCCCCCAGATCCAGAGGCATTTGTCAGAATAGCCCTTGCTGAGAAATGCATGTCAAAGCAGGCTTAGGCTACGTTTACACGGGACCGGTCTGGAAGTCCCGTCGACCGGTGCCCTCCCTCCAACACCTCCCGGTTCGTCCCGTGTCCCTGGTCGGTTCCAAACAGTTCCATGTAACAGGTCCGGTTTGGTTCGGAATGGTTCCAGACCGGTCCCGTGTAAACGTACTAGCCTTAGGGTGAAGCTTTCTGTAGAAATATAACTGTGACAAATATATGTATCCCACCTACCCCTGGAGCGAAGCAGTCAGTCAAAGTGTTCCAACTTCTAGATGTGTAAAATTAATGGCTTCCAAAACCCAAAGTAAATTTTGTAATTTTTTAAGACAAATTGTAGCCATGACTATGATTACGTCCACAAGCCGCATGATAATATACATGTACTATGCACTACATACATATCTTATTAACTGAGCATGGGGGCTGTACTAGCTGGCACTTAATGTAGGTCTTGACAGCATGGATCAAGACCTGCAAGGACCATTCACAAATGACCAAGGTGTGGCTTTTGTTCAGTATGGGTTAATATCTAAGGAGATTTGATTAAAACGAGTTGTAGAAAGGTTTCTTGGTCCAAAACTAAAATACTGAATCAGTAATAAACAGGGCTGCAAATAATTTTTTTCACTTATGTGCTACTAAGAAACCATCTTGGTCGGACAAAAAAATTGGTCGGACAGATTTTTATTCATCGTTGCTTTAAATGATTTACGATCAAAAAATTGCGGATCATGTCCAACCACACTTGGGATTAAGTCTGACATGAGCAATTTTGGTCGGCCAATGTCATCGACTGTTATTTGCAGCCCTGATAAAACACTCTGATTGGCTGATTTGAGTTACTGGCCCGAAATTGTCTTCAGGAGTATTAGTATGATATCATGATCACAATTTGCAAAAACCAATATCTTACTCTGTATCTTGGCTTTCCAAGTTTTTTGTGAACTTCTCTGCACAGTGGTGTTGACACAGGACTGAATGAGCTCCTTGGGAATGCATTCAGTGAACTGTACATGAAGTCTCTGTGTAATGTTGGTTCAACCACCTTTATGAAAAAGCAAATAAAATATGATAGATTAATTGAAAATAAATTTATTTACTTGAACATGTACTGGTATGTTGACTTAAGGTGGCTGAATACAGTTTTTACGTGGCTCAAAGGCGCACGCTACGATTTTCTGCTTGACGTCATTATTGCTCGCGCGGGCTAAAATGGCGCTAGCAACTCTAAACACAAACGAAAATGAGTTCCATCTGTTTTACCGCGCTTTACCAAATTTGTATACAAAAGAAAACTTCAAAATACTTTCAGATAGGTCTTGAAACCTGGGACGGAAAACAATACGACAAAAAAGGTGGATAAACAACCGACAGATAAGTTCTAATTCTGTCTTTCATTATCGCTTGCGACGCATGGCGTCATATTAGCGCGCGCTCGTACGCGCAATTTGATTGGCTTCGGAGGTCGTAAAAGCCAGATTTTGATCCGGATTTTCTCGAAAACCTACCGTACAACCTATTATGAAACTTTCACAATTAAATTCAAGGGGTGAACCACGTCCACAGCCAAAATTTTGAAAAAATCTATAAGACAGATTATGAGCTATTTTAAAAATCGGCAAAATATCACATTTTCCTATTTTGCGAAAAATCTGTCTTACAGATTTTTATATTATTTTGCATGAATGATAAATGAGAGCCAATTTCTTATTTCTGAAATTTTGAGGTAGGGTCGTACAGGTAGATTTTGAGAAAAATGCCGTTTAACTACTAGTGCCAGTCCCCTCTTAAGCACTCGGCCGTTCATTTAAGCTGTTTATTAGCATTTTTATTTTTCCAAATATTGCATTAGATGATTTTAGGATGTAAAAAACAGTGATAAGAGAAAGACAAAACTTTTCTGGAGATTATACAAGAGAGTTAAAGGTTGGACTGATTTGCCCTCTCAAAACTGTATTAAGCCACCTTAACTGCATAACAAACAACATACAAAAGCTATACTTAAGACGTCTGAATTGTCAGTACACTGGCTAGGCAAGGATGCCTGTTGGGAGTAATTAGGCAAACATCATTTGAGTTAACTGTAAATGTATATGTTGTGGTTTAAATTTATCTTTGATTTAAAATGCTTAAACCAAAAACATAAATTTAAACCACAACATATACATTGTTGTACCTCTGAAGCCGGAATTGGTTCAAAAAAATATTGTATAATATGAGGTTTGCTTGATAATTATTGCTAAAGAAAATGGAGTGTGAGAGAGTTTGTGAAGTCAAGTGTGGCATGAAGACTTCTTATGCTGTTTTTCTCAAAATAGGCATTGAGGCATCTTTAAGGCATCAGTTACAACTCAAAGGGAATTTACTCAATTTGTGTAAAATCTGGGGAGGTAGTATACAATATTTATTGTAGATACACAAATCACTGACCACAATTTCCAAAATTCATTGTTATGGCAACTTATGTGCTGTTGCTCCAGCTGGGTACTTAGACCCTATACACCTTACATTTTAACTGTCGGCATGTGATGCCGCAGAGGATGTGAATTGGTGTGAAAATGGGTCATACATGTAGATTTCACCATTTAGATCTACTATACAAATAGATATGGTTGTAAATTGCCTTCTGGTCTGAAATTTGGTATGGTTTTAAAGGAAACTGCAACAGTGTTTACACAAAGGTGTTGGTATCTCTTTCCTCTGGGCTTTACATCTTCAAATGAACAGGCTATACACACAGTGACAAAAAAATCATTTGGTACAATATACTACATCATACTTTAGATGCGCAAACTGCTGATTGAAAATGAATTAAATTATGGAGTTAAGAGACCAGGTCTGAAAATGGTTATGGAAAATGACACATTTTAATCTAAAAATTAATGGTCAAGATTTGACAGACTAGGTGGCACTGCATGAGACCTGACTGCCAAAACTTCCAAGGAGTACTTCTTGGAATTCCACAAATGATATGCAGAAGCAATACACTGTACAAACTCACCGTCCATAGGAAAGTGATTTGTTCTTGATCACAGCGTGGGAGAAGAAGATCAATCACATTTCGCCTCTATAACAAAGAAAACAAGCTATTTAACTTGAGGCAAGTGATTAGAATAAGGTCAAATTTATATTTGGTGGAATAAGCTACAGCTACATATACTATGTAAACAGTCTGAGTTCCAGAGCCTTGGCTTTGTGTTTTGTTTTTGGGCAAGTTACTCCCAGTCACTTCATGGGCTACTGAAAGTGGAGTTGAGCACCGGCTGATTAGGCCTCTAGGCTAAAATGTGGACTTCACCTTTTTTGTAACTGGCCAGAAAATTTAACATATAATGTATGTACACATTAAAGGGGGGAGCCTCTTAACAATAGGTCCAGAGCAGTTGCTCAGGGATTTGCTAAAGACTGTAAAGAAGACTGTAAAGCGGGAATGCCAGAATGCCGGAATACTAAAACCGGAGCACATAAAAGATATTGTGTTACCCTTACAAATATAAACTGGAGCTAACCGTAAACAGGCTAACTGAAGTGAATAGTAAGCTAACTGGAGTGAATAGTAGGCAAACCGGAGTGAATAGTAAGCCTACTATGCACTGCGGTTAGCCTACTTTTCACTCCGGTTAGCCTACTTTGTACTTTGGTTAGCCTGTTTACGGTTACATGTAGCTCTTTGTAAGGGTTACATGTTATATTTTGTGCGTTCCTGGTTTTAGTATTCTGGCGTTCCGGGTTTTAGTATCAGGCATTACGTGTTTAGTACTAGCCCGTTGAGAGAACTTGGAAGAGCTATGAAACACCCAGGGAATGGGGGATGGGGGTAGTATACATGTATGGGGACTTGGTGTTAGACAGGGAATGGGTTTTGGTATTGAAGCCCTGAAAAGGACCTGACACTTTACATTTGTATATAATTTTTGTAAGTATATTAACTAGACAGTATTTTGCCAATCCAAGAACAGAGACATTTGCCAGTTTTAGCAGGTCATCAGTATAAATTTCTTTGTATGGTTGTCAGTATGCTTTAATTCCACCCAAAGCCTTTCTCCTACACAGGGTCAGGGTTTGAAATCCTATGCAGTAACCCTACACTCAAACATGTGTCAAGTACCCCCTTTCCCCCGTTCATGTTGCAGAAAAGAAAATTTATGAAATGTAGTAAATTCGTAAGGACCTAGCTTTCTTGGTCATTGTACTATTGTGTGTATATCCATTTAATTCTGCTTTTCAAAAAAGCCTTCTGGACATGTTAATTAGCTTATGGTCTTTCAACTGGTTTAATTTTTGTCCTGAAAGAAAATTTACGATTTATAAAGGTTCAAGTACATTCGGGAGGAAAAATATTTAAGGCCGAATACATTCGGGAATACGCTGCCAATTTTAGAGGTATAATTCAAGTTAAGAGGATTTTAATTATTAAGAAGGTAAATACATTATTCAATTAGGAATTAGAGTTAGACGCCGGGGGACCTAGAAAAGTCAGTCGAAAAATTAGCACAATCATTCGAAATGTTCCCATTATTTTGTCTACCAGCCTTTTAGTATAGTAAAACAAATGTCTCTAAACACTTGCGCTTTTACACGTAAGTCTGGAGCTGAAAAATTATCTAGTAGATCGCACCGGTAACACAAAGTTTAACACCACAACACAATAACTGAGTCCAATATCCTTAACAACCCCTTTCTACAGAAAAGAGTAGTTACGAAGAATCAACCCTCAATTTTAATGGTGCAAAATTCAAATTAAAAAATGCCGAATAACACTCTGCAGACGAGAAAAGCCGCTTAAACATAAGTACTAAGGCAAACGTAAACGTCAATGAAGGCATAATTTATTGTAAACAGACACTCATTTTCCGCATGCATGCATGAGTAATTCGCGTGGCTCAGTTACCACCGAATGGTCGAGATATCTTGCAAATTAAACTGATCTTACCACTTGGTTGCTCCATTTTTCCATCCACTGGCACAAGTAATCTAACTGTTGTTCATACTCGATTGTGCTGAGTGGTCTGTGCTTCGCAAAACCGTTCAACATGGTCAGTAATTCTGATGGTTCCACGAAGTGCTTGCTGTTCGCTCGTGTTCGATTCCCCTCTCATGGTCCATTTCGCTAGAGAACAATCCCACTTCTTGGAGAGTAAGTTGGTAAACTAGGCCATATTCGTTTAAAAATGTGATAAAGAACACTAATTTTCCACCGATTATCTTCCCACTGCGAAAAGATCCACTGCCGTACTGGTTGGCAACCGCTTTGTTGCTATTCAACTTAATAATTATGATAATATATACAACAACGGTTTGATTTCCGGCGGAAGTGTTTTCCTCTCGTTCGTCCTCCTGGCCGAACCTGTGGTTTTCTACGAACGAATATATTACACGTCGTAAACTTGAAATACTGTAATGATACTAGCCCTTTTAATGATTCTGGCCTTTATTTTTGCGTTGTAAAACCTAAAGATTTAGTTTGTTTGATTCAAATATTTCATTACTAAAAGTAGCAGATCAAGATCCAATGGGTCATTTCCAAATTTTCTTTTACCTCCGTTTGAAAATGAAACTTCAGTTGGTGCGAAACATTTCATATGGAAACAAGTTTATGTTAATGCCCATGTGCGGTAATGATAATGATAATCAATTTATATAGCGCATTTTTCATATATAATGTTCAAATGCGCTGTACACATACTGTAATTTACTACACAAAGGCCAGACCACAACACCGGCAACTTCGTGCCCTACTCTTTGCGAATAGTGTGTGGGTTCTTTAACGTCCCCTGTTATAAGACTGAAGATACAGGAGACGGGACCTACGGTTTATCGTCCTTTGCCGAGAAGACTAGAATGTCTAACCATTTGCAGATGTAATTACAAAGGCAGCACATTCTCCTCAGTTATTTTAAGATCCTGAGTGTTGGTCCGGTCTGGGGTTCGAACCCACGACCTCCCGCACAGCAGTCCGGCGCTCTACCAACTGAGCTAACCAGGCGAAGTAGTTTATATTCATAATAAAATTTTGGGTTTGTATCTGATATTAAAATCGGTTTATAAAAGTTGGTAAAAACCCTATTCATACCTGTATTTGAAATAGTTTATATTTATACCTTGTATTTTACTCTGTAATTCAGTTATTACTGCAATGGGTTTCCATTAAACAACATTTTCACATTACATTGTATAACATCAAAAACCCCTCTTGGACTAAAGTAAGTTTAGACAAAACAGATAAAAACAAAGTTGAGGGGAGGAAGGGGTGTATTGTCTTGATGTTCCACCTAAATTCCAGCAGGATCAAAAGACTGATAACATGGGAGGGAGAGTTTGGTAATAAGTGATAGCAGAACTCATGAATATTTTAATTAGCAAAGTACTGAAAGGATTTCAGAGCAGGTGTATGACACTGTATGATTAAATTAAGTTTGTCACTGCCAGAGGTCACCTATGACCTGAATGGTTCTGGTTATCAATGACAAAAGGATCTCAATTGATCTAATCACACATCCTCCATTCTCCATCTCCATATACATTATATATAAAGCCTACAGATAATGTTTATTCATCTCATAAACTATATTTACGGAAACAGACCGCTTAATAATCAAGGTTTGTTATCATCATAACGGCATGATACACAAGCGATGTTATTCAATAGTCTTTCAATCATTAAATCCAGCGTATCTAATGCAAATGAGTGTTGAATACTTCACAGCTATTGCCGAAATAATATTATCTTACTGTATAAAAGAGCGATTTTATTTTGGATACCAATATTACCTTTCTTAGGTCTTTATCGATATAATCACTATGTGTATGATGATAGCTCTATTCATTTCTTAATTAAAAGGTGCTACTCTAAGTTGAGTAAGACAGATTGTTTCCATAATGAATCACAGCTATTTCGCCAGTCTGCTGGAAAACTATCGTAGACGGATGGATATGGATCCAAGCGTTTTGTCAATTCGGAAAGCGTTGTATAACAGCTATAACAATGAATCCTTTAAACTAAAGGAACGACAAAGACACGCCATGGCGAAGCAACGACGAGAAGAAATGGAAGCAAATCGAGTTTTCAGAAACAAGATAAAAGAAATCAAAGAGAAAGAGAAGGAAATTAGCAAGCGCTATGCACATTTGAGAATGCGTCCAGCTGAAAACGAAATGGCGAAATGGAAGGCTGATAAGATGAAAGACTTGAACTACACACAACAGAAAGTCTCGGTGTTTTTACCAACGATAAATGATGCGGCAGGATTGAGAGATGGAAATGCAGCAAGACTTTACCAAAGTGAATATCACTCATCGCAAGAAAGGATGTTCAATAAACCACATACTTTCACAGAAGAAAAAAATAGCAAACAAGACAGTACCGAAGATTCCTGGCATTATGCTAAAAGCGAAATGCATTTGCCGACAACATCAGCGTTGAACAGTAATTTTACTGAAAATTTAATCAACCATTACAAGACTTCAGAAGGTTTAAGAGGCATTGAGAAGAATTCTCAGGTACTGGGTAAGAAAAACAACGTTGGTTCGTCGACTTTCGGAGAACGACGTAGTAGGCCTATTGAAAAGAGAGGAGCTTTTAATATTTCTTCACCACATTACGATATTCTGATAATAGAACATGAAAAAGACCACAGCTCCTCTCGAGCAGATATTTAGTACATTGTTTATGTCAAAAATACATTGACAACAGCCTGCAATACGTTCTAATCTGCCTTGAATTTTGATTCAAGATAGTTGACTTTCTTTTCGGCGAGTAACAATTGTAAACTTTTCCTTCGAGCAATCTTTTGTTCCGTCTGCAATTATTAAGTTATACGAAGTTGGGACTACTGCTCCAATGAATGTATTTAATAATTTATAGCTGTTGTCTCAGTTATTGAAGGTTAAGATAACCTACATAAAACAAGGATCTTTCTTGCGCTGATGGTGTTTTGATGCTTCAAAGTTACAGTGCCATTAAAAAATACCGGTAAATCCTGGGCCCTATGGGAAAAAATAGATACCGAAACTATCTGCTAAAAACTGCCATGGCAAAAAATGAGCCCATACACCACGGCGAAATTTCAAATCCAGATAAAAAGTAGCGAGTGTTTTTTTTATTTCATGCTTCAAAGCTAATCAGAGCGGTCGCTGGTATACGATCTGTTTTGTAAAGGAAAATAACTTGTTCACAGTTTAGGCGATTACTGTGTCACATCCCTCCTCTCCTTCCTCTCCCTGCATTTCCTTCCCCTTCTTTTTGCCTCCCTCCATCCCTTTCTCCCTCCCTCCCTCTCCTCTCTTCCCTCTAACTTCCCTTTCGTCTTTTTCCTTCAAAAAAGAAAGTTGACTTTAACAATAGCAAAGAATGGGAATAGATAACAGAATTTTTTTTACAAATGGTGCCAAATAAAAACAGACCAGGATGACGTGGCTTTGCAAATCGCAATCATCAACGCCTAATACTCTTTCTTTAGATTGCATTTAAAATTTTTTTACAAGTGTCACAGGGTTAAAAATTATGAACAATTTGTACCTTTCTTTGTCAATTAGAGAATACTAAGAATTGTTTGTCAAGCCTTTTAACGCAGTACAATAGATATTTTAAAAATCTATTTTTGTTGCCTGGCATCACGGCGACCACCTCTGAGCTCTTTGTTGTGGCTTATTTTTCACTGTACAACAAAGCATGTTCCGCAACTTGCGCTTTTAACCTCTAGAGATTTCAACTAAAATGTATATAAACCCGACAAAACTTTGCATGTTAATGAGCTAAACAGACATCGCGGACCGCAAGAGAGACGTAGATAATATCTGTAGTTTGCAATTTAAGGTTTGACTTTTTATGCTACAGTACCTAAATGGCCATGCCGTTACGACAAAGATGTACTTGAATTTCAACGTGGCCAGTTTGGTGCTGGTGAATATAGTTTCCCTCGCCGATGACAGATATCGGCTCGGCGTCCATTGCATACTGCTTGGTGTTATTCATGGTTTGTTTACTGCTATTGATGCTTTTCTTCTGTGAATTCGGTCGAAACCGTGACGAAATGACAACAAACTCAAGCTCAAAAGCAAGTGTTTTGACCATAGTGGTGCCAACAATTGATGGTTACAAATCGAAGTTACTAAGCCGGCGTGAGGAGCCCTGGCCTCTTCGTGACATTTCCAGGAAGGGCAAACTTGAAACAGCGACTGGAAATTTCGAACCTAGGACTGAAGAACTCACAAACTGTTCTTTAGAATCGAAATTAATGATGGCAGTGAGTCGGAAATAAGTCAGCCTGATAGAATCTATGCGAGAAGTTGATCATCTACTTGGTGATATTATAAGCTGAGTTTTTTTATTCTATTGTTTTTTTTTTCCAGTTCCACTATTTTATCTCTTGAACTTCAAATGATTTTTTTACTGCTTTGGAAGATAAGAATACGATGTCCAAGAACGGACGTCGAATGCTAGTATTTTTATTACCTTTAAAGTGTTTTAAACTGGCCAGCATAATCAATGAGTTATTAGTTTGCATTTCGTCGATAACTCAGGGGAGATATTGGTACATGGGTATTCGTACAACGACAAACAAAGCACATTCTCTAAGTTACGCTGGAATTACAAGTTGAAATACTGCGAAATATTTTTAATCAACAAAATGACAACCATAAGTCTTTTAGTCCACATGCAGAAGACAACAACACAATGCTAAGGCTTTTCAAGGTACACGGATCTCTTTGGAGGCGAGAAAAATGACAAAAGGATTTACATTTAAGAATGAGTTTTGTACATGAAACTGGAGTTTGAATAGAGACAATGGGAGAGGTTGTATTGAACATGTGTACGGTGAAGCTTTGTACTCGGCGACTATGGTGTTTGTAAAGAAACCTTCTGAATATAGTTATAATCAACCGACAAACTACATTCTAAGCTTGAAATTACCAATTCTCCGGCGTGCCAGGAGTTCCCTTTATGGTGGTAAATCGACACAATCTTCCACATCCACAGTAAATCATATTGATATTGTATGGAGAAATTTGATTTAAAGCACTCTTTGTACTTTTCTATTTTATTTTCCTCCACATCATGTAAAATTACAAACAGTTTATAACCATTACGTTAAAGAAAGAAATAGAGAAGGACAACTATGATACGCCCTTTCAGTTTTACATTTTTTTTACATAAGATATCTGAGAAAACGAGGCAACACAAAAGTAATATATAAATATAACGAAGATCGTTGTTGATCAAAATAATACTGGTAAAATGCTCTTTAAATAGCTTTCTAGTTGGCTTTTTTACATAAAGGACTGAAAGGGCTAGTCAATCACTTAGTTCTGTTCCGACGTTTCCTGCCTCAGGTCGAATTTGCTCAAGTTTCACGTGCTAACCGGCTCAACCGACATAACAGTTTCTTTCGATGTTATCAGTTTTTACCAGGAGTCCAAAGTTTTTATAGACTACTGTTTTTTTTTTTAAATAATTTTAACTAGGAAAGTGAAGAGCGATTAGGATATTATGCTACCACTCCTGTGGTAACTATACAACAGGGCAAAAGGTAAACTAAGTCTAAAGTGGGTACGGGTGCAGGGTGAATAGAAAATCGGCGAGAGAGCGAACCAAGGGCGTTCTGGGGAGGGCTTCTCAGCCGTTTATACTTGCGTTTAGGGTACTAATCCCGATGAACAAACTTGAATTAAATAGATTTTTTTGAGGTTGATCATCTTTAAATGTAAGTACTCACAAACAAGCCACCCAACCTCCAGACTCAGCATTGGTTGTTGGATGGTAGCAAACCGTTATTCAAGTCTTCGCAACTGAGTAGCAATTTAGTTTGGCCGATCAATGTCTAGAATAATCGCTTTAATAAAATAATTTTCTTGTTTTCTTTTTTTCGATTGCCAAGCGAGATATGCAAAAATGAAACAGAATCGGCTTTCACTCTGGCAACCTGGTCACGTGACTTCAGCTGTAGAAGGTTTGATTGACATTAGTTTTAACTATACGCCAATTGATTCGATTGTATGCAATCATAATAACACTTTCTCCACTTCACCGCTGCAGTAAAATTTAACTTTACAAATGTACCTTTGATCTTAGGAAAAAAAAGCTTAATCGTAAAAGACAATTTATATCTGGCGATTAGCGATTAATTTAGTAAAGGCGACATGGCATAAGTAAAACAAATAAAACTAGTTTTGCTTATTGAAAAAAAAAAAAAAGAAAAATTACAAAAAGGAACTGAATTTAATTAAGTAGGGTTGCTTGACAACCGAAAACAAAAACTTGAGATTATTAGGGCTTTTCTTATCATGCATGACTTTTTTCACGATGAATGCTTTTTGACAAGGCCTTCTTGGCCGAGTGATTTTTGACGTCAAATATCATTGTGTTTATGACGCGTGTGCGATGTTGCATTCTTCTCGATATAATTAAGAAGCAGTTGTTAAGTGCGACGGTAAATTCTGCGTTAATTACTTGAGATTCCTTACTGTCAAATGATCTTCAGCGGGCTTGAGCGAAAGTGACGTTAATCTCAAGAAATGTCAATTCAGCTGCTTCTGGCAAATAAGACTGAAGTTTCCCGATGGCGAAAAATATATTAGTGAATTTTTCGTAAACACGGCAAGCGGATTGTAAGTAAGAGCAGAAAAACGCGAAAACAGTCGAAGGCGATCTTTTCATATTAAAATTTACAAAGTGAGTCTATGTAGTAATTTGTGAAATGCGTTTCTTTATTTTATTTTGTTTCATTTTCTGTTATACATTCACTAATAAAGTCGATTTTTGGTTCATTTCAGAGGGAGGCAAACAAGCGTACAAGACAGAATAATCTACAAAGATCTTGTATTGAACCGGTCGTTCATAATTATATTATTGACAGTTTTCCTCGATCTCGCAATACAATTTTTCAACTGGATTTTCCTTCGCATTTTAGAAATAATGGGTTCACGTGAAGTTCCACTGTATTTTCTTGCTGGAACCATGGCGTTTGTGGCCTCGTTCGTTCTGTGCATGGTGTTTGCTGTTGTTTGCCCGCGCACAAGAATACGCGCTTTTTGGCTTAGATGCTGCGGATACCAAGTAACAGAGATGGATTACTACGATAGACTACAGCAACAGCGAGCAGAGATGAGCTGAGTACACACCAAATGAAATCCCGCGCCGGTATGAATCGAATTAAAGAAATTTTCAACGCCGCGCTCCAGAATGTACACAAAAGAAACTTATCGATTCGACGAGAATCGAAGCGGGAAATTTTGGAGCTTTGGAAAACCCTACGTGTAGATTTGACCGTCCAAACAAGTGATGGAAACTTGCGTCTGGGATCTTATTCTTTAAGGAATATGTTTGGTTCAGCTTTTTAGACGTAAAGCTAAAATACGATGGACATTATAGAGTTAACCTGAATAACTTTGAAAGCTCTATTAACATTCGTTCTTGTTAAACTTGCACCTCTAGAGAGGTAATTAGGGCTAGGGGCATTATTTCTGTTCTTAGTCTAATTGTTTTTGGAAAACTACAATCAATGTGTGAGGATTGAAGCAATGGATATAAGTCAGACAAGTTCATTTATTTTTCGAACAGGTTGCTGTAAGATGGAGCATTATTTGTCAGTTGCAAATGGAAAACACGTCAACACGTCTTTTAGAGATAACCAGAAATACATATAAAGAAAGAAATAAGGACGCTTTTTTACGTGCGCTGTTTGCAATATCACAACGTCGGACAGGCAGTGTAAAATAATGATTTCAATTTATCATTTTAGACGTTCTGGTGCTGGAGATTATTTTTTAAGAAAAAAGGTTTTTGTACGACAACATCGGACAGGTAGTGTAAAATAATTGTTTATATTTATTACTTTGAACGTTCTAGTGTGAGAATTTTAATATTTTTAAAGAAAAAAAAAACATTTCTGCGCGACTACGCGGGATGTGCAGAATTATTTATTTAAACTAGATTGTTACTCATATCTAAGGAACGTTTAATATAAGATGTTTTTATATACAGTCGAAGCTCTCGTAAGCGGACACCCTCGGGACGCGAAAAGTGTCCGTAACTGGGCTGGCCGCTACGGAATGGTTCTCGTAAGCGGCCACTGGGGTATAGGGGATAGATGGCCGCTTACGGGGCTTGCCCAGCTAACAATCCGGACGGACGTAGATGACGACAAAACTAACACTGATATATGGTATTGCAATTACTGTTAATCATTGTGACGACGGCGATGTAAAGTTGATTGATAAAACAAGATACAGGGCTTTTTAGGGATTTCCTTTGGGGTGTCCGCTTACGGGAGCTTAAAAACAAAGAAAAAGTCTAAGTCGTAATCTGTGAAAGTGTCCGCGGCCGCTTACGGGAATGTCCGCTTACGAGAATGTAAAAATACAGAGTTTGTATGGGAGTTAAAACGCGGTTTCCAACAAGGCGGCCGTAAGTAGGCTGTCCGCTTACGAGAGTGTCCGTTAAGAGAGCTTCGACTGTATTGAAATTTGTACAGTTCAGAAATATTTGATTTTTTCTCTTGTTGGTTACGAAACGTCAGTAGAAGCAAATGCAGTGTATATTACACCTTACGGAAATAGTTGTTAAGATTTCACGTGGTGATAAACTACAAAACAATTAGAAAAAAGAACTAACCTAAATATACACCCACAAAAAAAACATGCCACAGAAAACAACAAACATGCCTTCGTTTGACACTTTTTTTTTCTTAAAGCCAGTCTTAAATCATAGTGGTTATTAAAGAGACAAGTGCTCTTCTTGACTGAGAAACAACAGTTCTTAGAAACTTGCCAGCCTCTAGTTAAACACACTGCCCTCCTCAACGGCTCTAAAGGAAGCTTTCTCCATCATGCAATAACTGGCCGCAGGTTTCTCCTCCCCCCCCCCCCCAGAGGATCAATAGCTTCATTTTTGATTTTTGTCCGTGACTGTCTTAGTTTTAACTCGAGCATTAATCCAGTTAACTCCCCCAGCTACGGAAAGTCGGAGCATTTTTAACAAAATTTTAAGATAGGCCAAAAAAAAAAAAAAAAATAGTGACTGTATGTTGCAAGTGACACGCAATGCAAAGTCAAGCAGTTAGTTTATAGTTAATTTGCAAGTTTTCTTATCCTCAACCGTAAAGGCGGATCTGGCTTCACTGTCAATTTAGCAACTGGCGTCACAATGAATCCAGGAATCTCTTCAAACGCAAACTGTTGTACGAGAGTGGATAACACAGCTTTCATCTCCACCATGGCAAACTTATTTCCTATACACGAGCGAGGACCAGCAGAAAACGGCACAAAGGCATAAGGATGGACCGCTGGGTGAGTGTCATCTGCAGAAAGAGAAACAAGTTTCATTTATTCCCTTTTCCTATCATGGACGCCTGGGACTACTTCTCCTGAATGGGATGCCTGTCTATGGCAAGTTTTTTTACACCTAGATTTTTGTTAGGATGTCCCAACAATTCCTTGCTGTACCCATTTAATATACACCTGGGTGGAGAGAGGCACTGCGAGGGTAAAATGCCCAAGGACACAATGCATTGGCCAGGGCTTGATCCCGGACTTGCTCAATCCGCAGTCCAGTGTGACAACCATTATGCCACCCCGCACCTCCCACCCTGTTGTTCATGTACCCTTATTCAAATCAGTTTCAGATTGAGATCTCCCTTCCTCTCAAGATTGGCATGCCAGATAAAAGATGCAAATGCCACCTTACAATGTACTTAGAGCTTACCATTTTCGTCAAATCTCTGTGGATCAAAAGCATGTGGATCCTTCCAGAACTTTGGGGAATTGTGTACAACGCCAATACCTAGAGCCACAGTAGCTCCCTTGGGAATGTCGTACCCACCAATCACATCATCTTCTTTTACAGTACGTGACACTATAGTAGCTGGAGGGTGAAGCCGAAGGGACTCCTTAATCACATTTCCAAGAAATTTTAACTCTGCCAGTTTCGTCCATGTCATTTTTGACGAGTCCTTCAAAACTAGCCGAATTTCTTCTCGGATCTGTTCAGCTATGTTTGGGTGTCTTGCAAGTTCGTACAGAGTCCACATCATGGAAACACTGGTAGTTTCGTGACCAGCTAACATAAAAGTAAATACTTGGGCTCTGAGAAGTTCATCGTCCATGGCTGCACCTGTTTCTTCATCATGTTGGTCCATCAGCAAGCCTAGCAAGTCCCTTTTAGAAGAGACAATTCCTTCTTCCTTTCTTTTACGTCTTTCTTTAATAATCTTTGGAAGAAAAATTTATATTATTACATGTACTATATAATATAGTCTTGAGATCTCTGCAGTCAGAAGATGACTGTTTTTGTGTAATTGTCAGCTGTATGGAATTACTCCTTGCCCTTCTCCCTGGCCAGGTATTAAGCACGAGGATGCGGGAATCCCGGAGGTGACAACAATGAGAGGTTTTTAACTGTACTAAGGACCAAGGTTTATGTGGAGAAAAAAAAATGCTCCTGGTAGGTGCTGGGTCATCCTCCACACCAAGCCACCCCAGAAAAGAGAGAGGGGGGGGGGGGCAGGGGGAGTCTGAACCTCCCACCTCCCATACCTTTTACTCCCGCTTCCCGTACCTTTTACTCCCGCCTCCCGCCCCTTTCCCTAGCTGTTCTCTCCTGTGTGTTCCATGTCCATTCGAAAAAAAAAAAGTTACGAAATTCACTCGTTTTCTCCCAGTTCCCCCACCTTAAGATCCCGCTTCCCCCCTTTTTCCTCCCCTTCCCCCCCTTTTCTCCCGGGCTCCCCCCCCTGTCCCCCTCCACTTTTAAATAACACTGAACTGTTAGGAGGCAGGGAAACACTGGGTACAGTGTCACCCACCATAAGTCAAGTCTGTGTTTGAGCTTAAGCCTTATAATAAATGTAGTCACACCACTCAGTGCCCACTAAAAATCCATAACAGGAACCAGCTACAACCTGTAGGATAATTTGCCACTCCCCTTGCATGGGAACCTAGTCTATCGCTATTCCCAGGTAGAAAGTACATGATGTATGGCAATATGTGAGAAAGCAGGGACCCCAGCTTGAACTGCAAAGCCAGATTGTGTGGCTCCAGAAAATATCCATATGTACCCACCCCATAGAAAGTCATTAGAAATTCCAACTGGGTGGGAGGTCTCAAAAAGCCAAATGTCTTAAAGGAAAGTATGAAGCTAGTTAACCTGAAATTTCCAGGGGGTGCATGGGCAGGTTCGAACCAAAAAGCCTTCCATAGGCAGTGCTGGAAATAATTTTTCTTACTTAATAGGACATGTGTCATTCCAAACTTTTATTTTGAACGGACATATTAGAAAATTGGTCGGACATCAATTCGCATTTTAAATCAAACATTAATTTTCAGAGTCACGTAAGTTCTCGACATCATGTCCGAACATATTCAAATAGCCGGACATTTGGCATATTTGATCGACATGTCCAATGACGACAGTAATTTCCACACTGATAGGGGAGGTATGGATATTTTCTGGAACACATTTAAATGCACTACTGTAACGCCTGACTCAGGATCAAGCAGTCCAGGTTTGAACCCTGGCCGGGGGCACTGTGTTCTGTTCTTGGGCAAGACACTTTACTCTCATAGTGCCTCTCTCCACCCAGGTGTATAAATGGCTACCGGTGACATAATGCTGGGAGGGTACCCTGTGATGGACTAGCATCCCATTCATACCGGGATAAGCCCTGAAAGTATGAGCCCCATGGCTCGAGGCTTCCCCAGCTTTACTCCTCGTACTGTAACCTTTGAGTCACAACATGTTTTTTGATGTACTTTTAGCGATTAACGGATAGTGATAGTGATAACAATAATAAAAAAAAAAAAAAAAAAAAAAAAAAAAAAAAAATATATAATGGAATAAATTAAAAAAAAATTAAGGAAACGAAAAAAAAGAAAAAAAAAAATTATAAAAGAAAAAAAAAAAGTTAAAAATCCCAACTGGCAATAAAGTAAATGGTTTTAACCCATGAGTAGCATAAAATTATGAAACAGAATTTGTTATGAAATTATTCACCTTCAGAACAGTTCCATCTGTTATTTCAAGAGCTTTTCTTGCCTTTTTATTCTCTGCCAATGGAAGGTATTCATACAATGGAATGTAATTCTTTCTCAGCAGTCGACCAAAGGATATGCCTTTGATAACGGCAGAAAATGCACTTGAAATTTCACTTTCTCCTGAGAGCACTGTGTTGAAGTCATAACTAAAAGCGCATCTCCCAATGACGTCTAATGTCACATGATTCAAGTCTGTGTCGACAGGTACTTCCAAGACATCTTCAGTTGAACTGGTTAATTGTTCTGTCCAGAGCTGTACATATTTAAATAACAAACAAAAAAATAATATCCAGCTCTGCGTTTTATGCTTCTTGTGAAGCAACCATCAGGCAACTGCCAAAAATAACTTGATGGGTCTGTTGTCAGCATGGCTGTTCTGGTAACAAAGTGCATGTACACTTAAGTTAACAGGGGGATGTGGGTTCAAATCCCACTTGGGCACATTAAAGTTTTTCTTCCAAAATCTGCTGATTTAAGAAGTTAAGCCCAGATGGGTAAATTAACATTAAATTTTTGACATGTGAAGGAGTTTTCTCTTTGCTCCACATACATAAAACTTATAATATCACAACTTTTATGTACTCGCACATTAATAACTTAAATACACAAATTACACTTACCCTATATCAGAAACAGGATCGCTCCACCTTCCCTCCACGAGTTTAGTTTAAAGTTTGTTTTTAAAGTGTGCGTGTTGGATTTGCAAAAAAAAAAAGAAAGGCATTAATTTAAGGAAAAAAAATTTTGGCCCCGCCGAGCAGGATTCCAACCCACATCCCCCTAATTACTAGTTGGGTGTGATCACCACTACGCTATGACACCAGGACAACCATGCCGGCTACATGGCTAATTTAGATAGTGAATGGGAATTACATTGTTCTCCCAGGCTAGTGTCTTCTCCAACTAGATGACACTAGATCAACAGGAATGATAATTTACAGGCGGACGTGGAGAGTAGAGAAAATAATTCGTTAGAGAAGATGATTTCTCCTGAGCCAAAAGTGCATCTTTGCCTTAATTGAGATAACCTGCGATCAGGCGTTATTTTTCTCGCGGCGGAGGGGTCAACGGAAAAATGAACGCCTGATACAATTACTTGTCGAGTCGTCTGTAAAAAGTCCAGAATCTGGACTTTTTTCTGATTGGTCAGGAAACAAAAGGCAACATTAGAACTCTATCCTGATTGGCTAATTGAGTTCAAGTCTAATTTCCGGTCCAAAAATATCGCGCGTAGATGATTGTTGTCATGGCGGGTGTTGAGCGGAATGAAGCGAGTTCTTCTAGCTCTTAGAAAATCTCTCGAGAGTTTTGTTCACAAAACATTTAAAGACGAACAAAAGGAGTGTATTCGACGAATAGTTTGTGAAAGAAAAGATGTTTGGTGGTGCTTCCGACGGGATTCGGCAAGAGCGATCTACCACCAATGGTGTCGAAGAGTATTACATCACACGGCCACCAAAGATGCCAGACGATCGTGCCAGTGACGAAAACTACGGCCTTGAAATGTCTGACCTGAGCCTTACACAAAATCAGCCTTTGCAGAAAACAAATTTTAAAAACCATCCGAACAGCTCGTTCAAAAAGGGTAATTCAAACACATGTTTGTGAGAGTATAAAAAATATAATTTGAAGGCGCTAATCACGCTTATCTGATGGCATCGCCGACATTCTCGACGACGTTGACAGATATTCTAATTAGGGGGCGGCAGACGACTTGACAAGTAATTGTATCAGGCTTTCCTTTTTTCGCCTTCCCTCAGCCGCGAAAAAAAGAAAGCCTGATCGCAGGTTATAATTGAGAAGGATCACAAGGTTTCACAGCCCAAGCCCCAGTCAACTGTATCACTAGGCTATATGTACCCATTTATTTGTAGCTCACCTTCACAAGATTGTTTGAAACATCCTTAAAATCGTCAACCATCCCAGTCAAGTTATTGTAATTAAATGCAGGATTGATCATTTTACGTTGGCGAGCATGTTTTTTTTCCATTGGAGGAGAATAAACCATCACCAATACTGGGTAAAATGACTTTCACTAAATCAGAGCGAGCATAGTTCTGGGATTTTGTTACAGTCACATGTTTGATCAGATCTGGATCTGACAAAAAGACTCTTGTTCCTCCTAATTAAAGAAAAGAAAAAATCACATCTTAAGTAAATGAAAATGTAAACTTGTATAACTGGTACTTCTAATCAGGAAAATATCTACTTAAAAGACTCTTGATGGTAAGCATAATTTATGTGTAGTTTGATAACATACCGGTACTACAAAAACTGAACGTTTGTGTTTGATTGTGCATATGTGCGCTGGAGATTATGGATGAAATGAACAAGTTTTTCACAGCCAATCAGATTTGGCCTTGTTTTTGGTGGGCTTCCAGTCTAGCCCAGAGGTCTCAATTCATGGTGCTGACTAAAAGGTTCACAGCCTTTAGGAACGAGATTGACCTGACCCCAGGGGGCAGACTTGCATGCTCATAAATGAATGATTTTTAAGCAATGATGTTGGCACTGGTTAATATGCCATGAGGGGGCTGCATGGTTGTGTTGCGTGCAATCACCTGATCTATAGAACCAAATTGGACTGGGAACTAACTACAGGAATAAATGTTACATGAACATGCAGAGATCAAGTTTAACTTAACAATTAATGGCTGCAAAGAACACAATAAAGCAAAATACTCCTGGGAAGTCAGTTGATAAAGATTAAATTAAACAAAGTAAAAAGGAAATAGAAAAAATACCATATATTGGATTCAGTTAAGTACATCTCTACATTTTTTCAATAAATGGTACCAGTGTAAACAATTATGAGACAGCACTATACCTTGCTTCCCCACGAGGAGTAATATGGTATATCAAATACCGTAAGGAATGACACGCTACAAGATTATGCAGCTTTTGTTGAACAATCATTCAACACAGAGGTTGTCAGCTGCTTTTATTAACGTAAATAATTTTGACAAATTTCCTGAAAATGAAGACCCTCTTGGGAAACCGGTCAGTGTAAAACGCAGACTGCGGACTGCGGACTGCAGACTGCAGACTGCAGACTGGGGGTAAAATGCAGACTGCAGACTGCAGACCGGTAGTATCGAAAACGAAGACCCCGAAAACGAAGACCTAAGACCTAAGACCCATACGAAAACTAAGACCCATACGAAAACTAAGACCCATACGAAAACTAAGACCCATACGAAAACTAAGACCCATACGAAAACTAAGACCCGTACGAAAACTAAGACCCGTACGAAAACTAAGACCCGTACGAAAACTAAGACCCGTACGAAAACTAAGACCCATACGAAACGAAGACCCGGCCAAAACCAGCGTTACCAAGAGTTGCGTGACATTAATAATAATAACAGAATAATATTGAAGCAGACTGAGCGTACTGAGAACGTACTACTGAAATCGAAAATCAACGAGCGCTTTCCATTTACATGGAATTTTCGGTGAGAATTTTTCGACAAATGGAACGCTACAGTTATTTCAACACGTAAACGGAATGAAAAGATGCTGTTCCTTTTCAAAATTCCATTCTGATAGCACTGCGGGAGCCTAGGTCACACATGACTTGCCAAGGTTTTTAATCTTTTGGTCGGGGAAATGAGACAAGTACAAATATCGAGTGACATTTGTACTCGTTTTGCGCGATGTTTGTACTCTACGAATCAGTGTTGGATAAGAATAACATTGAAGCAGACGAGTACTGAGAACGTATCGATCAAGTTTCATTGAAATCCTACAAATATTTGTCTTTAATTTTGAAGTGAGTACGCCTCGTTACGCGCTACATGAGTAAAATTAAAACATCTTGGCCTACACATAAGAAGCACTAACAAAACCTTTATTTACTAAATTTAGAAAAAAATCTATCATTCATTATCATTGAAACTGAAACAAACAACTCTAAGTAAAACTAGATAACCTCGCAAACTGACGAGATCTATACACAATCAGTAGCCCTGTTTGGCAAATATACGACACTACACTGTCGCAATGACTTGTGCAGATCCCAACTGCACAGTACAGTTCAAACAGATGTGTTCAGTTTGTATTCTTACTGGCTGATCCATCCCTTTAATTAATGACATTGCGGTTTCGATCCAAAAAACTGCGAAGAAAATGAAATGTACTCGTTCAATGTCAAATCATATACATGACAGTTCGAGACATTTCGAAACGAATAACGATGGCACACGTTCATGTAAACAACAATATCGACAATGTAAAGGACACTAAAGGTGATGTAAAGCGAGAAATAATAAAGCGATGTAAAGCGAGAAATAATAATAATCGGGTAGCGAAGTTTATTGAAGCAAGTATTGTGCGCGTTAATATAAGATTTCGATACGGTGCATTACTGTTGGAGACTTTGGCTGTCTCTTCTGTGACGCAGCAACCGTTTTCGATCAGGTTTTAGTTTTCGATCAAGTCTAGATTTTTGATCAGTAGTACGTTCTCAGTACGCTCAGTCTGCTTCAATATTATTCTGTCATTATTATTAATGTCACGCAACTCTGGGTAACGCTGGTTTTGGCCGGGTCTTCGTTTTCGTATATACGGGTCTTCGTTTTGTATGGGTCTTAGTTTTCGTATGGGTCTTAGTTTTCGTACGGGTCTTAGTTTTCGTATGGGTCTTAGTTTTCGTATGGGTCTTAGTTTTCGTACGGGTCTTAGTTTTCGTATGGGTCTTAGTTTTCGTATGGGTCTTAGTTTTCGTATGGGTCTTAGTTTTCGTATGGGTCTTAGTTTTCGTATGGGTCTTAGTTTTCGTATGGGTCTTAGTTTTCGTATGGGTCTTAGTTTTCGTATGGGTCTTAGTTTTCGTACGGGTCTTAGTTTTCGTATGGGTCTTAGTTTTCGTATGGGTCTTAGGTCTTAGGTCTTCGTTTTCGGGGTCTTCGTTTTCGATACTACCACTGCAGACCAGGGGTAAAATGCAGACTCAGGGTAAAGTAACGAAATATGAGTCACAAAGCCATTTTTCCCCGCCGGCTCCAAATTTGGAAGGAATGAACATCAGACAACGTTTCGCACGAGCGATCACGAAAATGAACTGGTGATAAATGTGATATAAAATAGATTTTATGCCGACACAAATTTCATCAAATTTAACTGTGACACTTAAACTTCAGTTTACAACCATCTACGTTTGTAAACCGGATGAAACTGAACGTTTACAGCGATCATATTATACCGCGGCCACAGCTCTTTCAATGTTTCAAGTGTTTTCAACTGGCACATAATAAACCCTTCCGCAGTTAAGTTATAAAAAAGGCTTTGCCTCGCCAACCATCGTAATAAAAAAACCATAAAAATAAAAGGTACAAAGCTTTTATGTTTAGCGAGCGGTACAAATGATGTGACGTATGTAGTTCGTGCGCGTATAAAATTAATTTTTCCGAAAGGGCACAGGCTAAAAGGGCTGTAAACAGGACCTGAACAATCGATGAAAATCGATGATCGGAAAATCAATCGATCAATCGATGACAATCGATTAATTACTGTTGATTGGCATCGATTGGCATCGGCCAATCGATGATCAATCGATAATCACACTTAGGTGGTCGCGAACTTCATCGATTGCCATCGATTGGCATTAAAGCTGCACACAATCAATCCGAAGCATGAAGTAAATACTTACATACGTTGTTTTGTTAAAAAATAATAAAGCTCCGATCCTTTCCATTAAGATGAGGATTACATCATAAGCTTTAATGTTTCTGTTTTTCACTTGAGTTTCCTACTGTTTGCTAGTGCTAGAATTCCAAAGACACTTCGTTGTTCGTGACCGAGTCAAAATGGCGGACGTGACGGGCGAAACTCATCCCCAGACTCCCACTGTTGTCTCGTTTTCGTTCCGACGTACGGAAGACGTATTTTTGAGTTCTCTCTGCTACTGTTTGATTTTAAATATTTCGGACGAGCGAGAAGGTGTTTATGACATCGAAGGCGGTCGTTTAGTGGACTACAAAAATGATCGATTGAATTGGTAATCGATGATATTGGTAATCGATGAAAATCGATGTTAGTTAATTGATCGATTGTCATCGATTATCGATGAAATTGATAATCGATGACAATCGATAATCACAAAAACTTTAGCGATCGATTGTTCATCGATTATCAATATCAATCGATTAATTGATATCGATTGTTATTGATTGCCATCGATTATCGATTTCATCGATTGTTCAGGTCCTGTGTAAACCATTCAGTTTCATCCGGTTAACAGATGCAGAAGACTTGAAATTAAAGGTTAAGTCTCACAAGTCTGTAGAAATTAAAAGTAAAATTTGAACACATTTGTGTCGGCATAAATTTTTTTTTTTATATCGCCAGTTCATTCACGTGTTCGCTCATGCGAAACGTTGTCTGACGTGACGTAGATCGCATTTTGTTACTTTACCCTCGGTCTGCATTTTACCCCTGGTCTGCAGTCTGCAGTCTGCATTTTACCCTCAGTCTGCATTTTACCCCCGGTCTGCAGTCTGCAGTCTGCAGTCCGCAGTCTGCGTTTTACACTGACCGCTTGGGAAACGTCATCGCTAATCTGCATGCATTGCGTGTCGTTATTTTTGAACAGGTACACAAAAGCTAACTGAATGAAGGAAATGACCGATACGAGTGTAGTGGACTGTGTTCAAACAACTGTTGAAATATTAAACTTACCAAAACCACGATTGTAACGTAAGATTGGTCCGTGCTTTTCACTCCACTCCTGAAGCAGTTTCTGATGGTTTTTTACACGGAGTAAAGTCCACGCATGGCCAATAAGAGGAAGAGAACCGTCGGCTTTAGGAATCTTTCGCAACGCTGTAAATTCGTCTTTAAGGATTTCGTACGACAGCCATAGAAAAAGAAGAACTGCTAGAATATAAATGACCATTTTTGAGAACTGTGAGCTATCCAAAGGTCAGAATCTTATACGAGACTGATTTCTGCAAAGTCACGCACATCTGAGCCTCTGTATGAAAGCGAGGTTTGGGCATTAGAGAAGATGCGGGGTGGGGGTGGGGAAGGGATGCCGTGAATTAGGGAAATAAAATACCTTCCATTGAAACTCAGCCCATTTTGACGTAAAGTACTTTTCATTTGAAATTCTGATACTTAGGAGGAAATATTGCATCGAAAAACATATTTTCGTAATTCAAACCGGCACAGCTATACCGACCCACCTGACCCAGCCTTGAACCTAATCTCCACGCCGAGTCCATCCCTTCGCCAGTTGATTTTGCTTCATTAACGACATTAACGTGACAGGCTGTGCACCCCGGTGTGCACGGGGTTCATTATGGACGTTTTCTCCAGTGCTTATTTCATTTTCTTGTCGTTGTTGGCATCAGTCATTCTTTGGCTTGTGTATAAACTCATAGAAGAGAAGTTGTCCCCTCTGCAGAAGATTCCTGTCCCGCCTGGTGCATGGCCTTTGGTCGGCCATCTTTTCACTTTCCTTCGCGTTGATATGCTGGAGCAGTTACGCTATTGGAGTGAGCAGTATGCACCGATTTTTATTTATCATCCCGGATATGGAATAGGAATTGGTGAGTAGAAGAGTTTTGTCTTCAAAAGAATATTTTTAAAACTAGCCTAGCTTCTATCATTGGTTACAGGGCCATTCCATTTTATATATTCACCCCCCCCCCCCCCACCCCTATAGATGAGATTTTCTGAAGGGGCTTTTTGAAGTCATTTCTGAGGGGGCAGCCCCGTCGGCGCTTTTGATGTGTCGAATATTTTTGAAGGGATTAGGGAAAAGTTGGCTTTTTTTCTGAAGGGAATTGATCTTTTTTTCTTTGGGCCTGATCACATAGAGAATTTCAGCCCCGGCTTCCTGAACCAATATTCTTAAAAAGACATTTGCGATAACATGAGGATAGTTTCATCCCAGGCGGAATTACTTCCCAGGCTGAAACTTCCAGCCTGGTTTTTGAAACTGAGCTGAAAATCTCAGCCCGCGCAAATGGGCTGAAAAACCTCATGTCAACGCGTTTTCAATTTCACCCCGGGCTGAAATGAGTTTACGGATGCTCAGTGGTGATTTTCAAGGAAAGAAAATTGCGGCCACGATAATTATTCAGTTTTAAAAGTGTTAATTCAGCCCAGGCTGAAATTTGCCATGCAATATATAGCAACAAAATTCCAGTCCAGGCTGAAATTCGCCATGTAATCAGGCCCTGTAGGGGGTAAATTTTAACTTACCTCAAAATGGAATGGCCCACAGAAGGTCGGTCATAGGCAGGGGATTTGACAACATTTTTCTGTCCGTATTGTGGACATTAAAAATAAATTCCATGTCAAAATGCTATAATTTAGTTTGTTAAAGGTTTGTCGCTGACTGTGTTTTGATGTTATTTTTCAAAAAATAAACTTGGAAGGTTGAAGAGCAAACTGTCAATTATTTATAAAAACATGTTAATCAAAAAGTTTTTACATTAACATAGATCTCAGAGAATTCACAGAAACCTGGCTGCCAGCAACCTTAACTTGAGGTGGCTTAACCTCAACCATGGTATGGGGACCTTGCCCAGGCACTGGGCTATCTGCTGGTGTCCAGCTGGCGGGTAGCCGTCAAAAGCTGGGGGGAGGGGAGGGTGTCACTTTTGACTGCTGGGCCTAGCTTGGTTCCGGCCCCTTTGAGGAATTTTGTGTGAACTTGGAATGCACCTGTGTAGTCTGTGAATATTTTGAATGACACCGGTGCAGGCTTCCCTGTGTAGAAGGCACCCGGCTGGTGTTGCAGCTGCCAGCTGGGCTCCTGAGGTGACAACCTTCTAGCCTGGGGGGAGGGCTGGGGACTTCTACTAGCCCCAGGCTGTTTTGGGCCTTGGGCGCCAGGTTCTTGGAAAATCGAACAGATATATATTTATTTAACTTAAAATTAATGTTTACAATTAAAGAACAATTGAGTACCTTTTGTTGACATATCTGGTACACTCATAAATTGAAATCTCTCAAAAGTAATTATTTGTTAACTGCTTTTCCAAAATTAAATTAATTACCTTCACTCACTCACTCACTCACTCACTCAATCCTCTTCGTGCCCTTGGGCACATAAGGCCGTTACCAGATTCCGCCACTGCTGCCTGTTCTTTGTATTCTTTCTCAGCTCTCCCCAGCTGAGTCTGCTTTTCCGCATCTCTTTTTCAACTGTCCGCCGCCAGGTCTCTTTTGGTCGTCCCCTTGCTCTTTTCCCAGATGGAGTCCAGTGCAGAGCAACTCTGGGAATTGATGATGGATCCATCCTGAGGACGTCTCCGATCCAGCGCCACGTTCTCTTCTTCACCTCGGAGCTGATGCTGTTCGTTGAGGTTGCCCGGCGTAGCTCGGCGTTTGAAATGATGTTAGGCCAGAAGATGTTCAGAATGTGGCGTAGACATCGATTTTGGAATGTGTCAAGTTTGTGGCAAATGGCTTTTGTGGCCTTCCATGACTCACACCCATACAGCAACGTGGTAAGAACGTTTAATAACTCTTGAAGAAGCGGAGTTTAGTCTTTAGGGTGATCTTCTTGCTTTTCCAGATGTTCTTGAGGGAGGCAAATGCTTGCCCTGCCTTGGAGAGTCTTTCCCTAATCTCTGGCTCTGAGTCTCCATCAGTGGTCATCTTGGAGTCAAGGTACGTAAACTCGTTGACTTCTTCAACTATCTTCCCATGCAGGGTGATCGGCGCATCTGAGCGATAGTTCATTCTCATGTGTTTTGTTTTCTTGCAGGGGCTGATCTTAAGACCAAGCACAGCAGCTGTAGATGCCAGACCTTCGGTCATGGCCTGCATGTCTGTGTGGCGATGGGCTAAGAGGCAGATGTCGTCTGCAAAATCAAGGTCGCTGAGCACATCAGAGAGAGTCCATCGAATGCCTCTTTGATCTTGTGTAGTGTTCTTCATGACCCAGTCAATACAGAGAGAACAGAAACGGAGACAGTATGCACCCCTGCTTTACGCCCGTTTGAAAAGTAAATGGCTCTGTCACCTGGTTTTCACAGATGACCTAGGCGTGGCAGTCGTGATACATACATACATACATACATACATACATACATACATACATACATACATACATACATACATACATACATACATACATACATACATACATACATACATACATATTTATTGACTTTCCCCCTAGAGGCTTTTCAAAGACAATGAAATAAATACAATAATAATTTAAAACTACTTAAAAACTCTAAGATGATATTCATACTTAAAATTAATTAACTAGGATTAAGAATCTATAAAATGTACGTAATGCTCAGCAAGATCATACTAGATGATGATACAGCATCCTGATGATATTTACTACCTTGGATGGCATTCCGTAGTGTCGAAGGATGCACCATAGCGTTTCCCTTTGGATGCTATCGAAGGCTTTTTCGCATAGACTGTGCTGTTCCATTCCTTCGCCTGCTCAAAGATCTGCCTGAGAGTAAAGATGTGGTCACTGCAGGATCTCCCTTTACGGAAGCCAGCTTGCTCTTTACGAATGTCCTTCTCCAGGGCAGCAGTCATGCGCCCTAGTATGATCTTGCTGAACACTTTGCTTGTGACGATGGTGTCTATACCTTGCCGATGGTGTGGTAGCTTGCGCGCCTTTAGGACCTCTGGAGCTATGCCAGCGGAGGCCTTGTGCTTTCGGCAAGTTCAACCATGCTGGATAGGTCTAGGGTGAAGGGCCACCCCGTAAAAGATAAATTGTTACAGAAACCAACACCAGAAATTACCTTCACAAGATAATAATTTTAAAAAATAACATCAAAACACAGTCAGCGACAAACCTTTAACAAACTATGTCATCCCTTGACTACAATTACACTGTTTTCAAATGCTATAATTTAACAAGTTTTATTTATATTTTTCATGGTTTCAGATTGACATGTTAATGTTTAATCTTCTTAAACAACAAAGAAATACAAATCAGACTGTCGGTAGTTTAAAATCATTTTAAGTAATACTCATACATTTGCTTTTTTTAGGTGGTTATGCAGTGTATCTAGCAGATCCTGAGTTAATCAGATATGTAGCAGTCAATGGGCACAAGTTTTACAGACCAGACTTTGTCAAAAGAAACATTCCAAGTATTGGCAATGGCTTGTTTGCTTCAAATGGCAAAGTCCATTCTCGTCAGAAAAGGATGATTGGCCCTGCATTTAGCACTAAGAACTTGAAGGAATTTTTGGGAATCTTTACAGAAAATGTTCAAAATCTTGTAAAGGTAATTAAATTAATTTTGAAAAAGCAGTTAACGAATAATTACTTTTGTGAGATTTTTCTTTATGAGTGTACCAGATTGTCAACAAAATGTGCGAAATTGTTCTTAATTTTAAACATTAATTTTAAGTTAAATAACCCTCCAAGCCTTTTTTTTTTCCTTAGTGGCCATTTGGCCACCGATTGGTCACCAGTGAAATATTTTAGTTCCTAAATTAAGCTCACTCTTTCAATCCTTCTTCTCGGTTTATATTTAGTTGCCAGCTCCAAAATGTTAGTTGCCATGGCGACTAAAATTGTCTTAACTTGGAGGGTTGCTCTTAAACTGTAGTCAATGAAATGTCCTAAATTTTTTACACATTATTACACAATTTGTTTTTTATTTCTAACTTCACACTTAAAATTTTTTAACTGTGCATAATATTTGTCAAAATGTAGGTGTGGTCAAACAAGCTACAGGATCCTGTCGCAGTTCATGCTGACTTAACACACCTTACCCTAGATGTTATTGGTCAATCTGCATTTGGTTACAACTTTAACACTGTGCTGGCAGGAGAGAGCAAAGTCTCTGAAGCAGTCGGTGCTGTCATGGGTGGAATGAGCGTTAGATATGTGATATGCAAGTCCTTGATTCCTTTTTTTGAGTTCCTGCCAATTGCTGAAAATAGAAGAATCAAGGAGGCTACAGAAATAGCTGACAACACAGTACTTGAAGTATGTATGATAATTATACATATGCATATGGATGATCCATTTTACGAGACACTCAAATGTAAGAGATAATTTACTTTACGGCAAAAAAATATAGCTGTAAATCTGGTAGAAAGCTAACAATTAATTAACTAACTCTAATACTGCATGAAAATTAGAAATCTTAGTTTAAGTGATTAGCTGTGAGATGAAAAAAAAAGTTTTGTATAGTTCTGACAATTGTTGAAAACTAGTATATTATAGTCAATATTAATAAATTGCTATATATTATTGAGAGAGGAAGTCACATCAGCTCTGCAGGCGCTCTATTCAGGTCGAATTGGAATTTGGAAATGTTGGTTTTTCAGGAGGGAGGAAAACTAGAGAACCCATAGAAAAACCCTCAGAGCAAGGACAACAACCAACAACATTAATGATGCCAGGTCTGGGAATCAAACCCAGGCCACACAGGTGGGAGTCAAGCACTCTCACCACTACACCATCCCTGTAAAGTCTGTCTCCGAGCCATGAGGCGCATACAGCCGGAGCTTATCCCGGTTTCCGTAGCATTATGCGACTAGGAGTATTAATTCTCCCCCCTGGATGGGATGCTAGTCCATCGCAGGAATTCCCCCCAGCATTAAATTCGCCGGTACCCATTTATACACCTGGGTGGAGAGAGGCACTGTGAGAGTAAAGTGTCTTGCCCAAGAACAGAACGCAGCGCCCCGGCCAGGCCTCGAACCCGGGCCGTTCGACTCGGAGTCGAGCGCGCTAACCATAAGCCATCCCTGCACCCCCTGTTATATAGCATAAGAGATAAAATGTTATGATTAATGTTACAAACAATTAAGTTCCGAGGTAATTAGGTAATTTGGAATTCATGGTTCTATTTAAAGGTAATCCAGGAGCGTCGTAAAGAGAGGAAGTCTGGGAATGTAAAACAAAAGAAAGATCTTCTTGATCTCCTGATGGACATGTATGATGAGGAAACAGACTCGAAAATGGATGATGAGGAATTAAGATCTCAGGTACTGTACTTCGTAAATAAACTTATCCTGGTTTCCGTAGAATGTAATGACAAAAAGGAATATTGCTACTCCCCCTAGATTGGATGCTATTCTATTTAACAATTAGACTACAGGCCCGAGTTTTCTATGAGCTTGAAGTCAACAACTGGAGGGAAGCCGATTCAACAACTGCTCAATTGTTATGGAAAATTTTTGTACTTTTAGGCCACTTGAAAATCAAGAAAAATCAGTTGAGCCTTTGAATAACAACATACATGCGAGTGTGTTCTGTTTGTGTTCTGGTGTAATGGTTTGTCTAGCCTGCGTGGCCAACTCCCCCTTCCTCCCCTTTCCACGCTTGCTACGCAGGCTATGGTTTGTCCAGTAAGCAAATGGCTTACACTACTGACTTTCTTTAAGGTGTTTACTTTCATGGTGGCTGGCCATGAGACCACCAGTGTAGCTCTGGCCTGGACTCTCTATGAATTGGCAAAGAATCCTCACATCCAGGCAAAGGTGAGAGCAGAAACAAACAAAGTGCTCTGTGATGACAATGATTTGACATGGAACAAGGTTGAAGAACTCAAGTACCTTGAAAATACAATCAAGGAATCTATGCGACTCCATCCCCCAGCTTACTTGACTGGCCGCACTCCAATCGCTGATGAAATTGTTGGGGGATATCTTATCCCTAAGGGGACAGATATTTTACTGCCCATCGATTCATTGCAGCGTGTTTCTCAACATTGGCCAAATCCTGAAGACTTTGATCCTGGAAGATTCGAGGAAAAAGGTATCACTTTCTGTTAATTTAGTTCTGAGCTAAATAAAGGAGGCTTGCGCAGCTTGTGATCGAAATCATGGACGGTAGGGCATAATATTTAACTAGTCATACGTGACTCGCAGGGCCTCGCGAAGCTCTGGGTTGGGGAGGGGGGGGGGGGGGTGTTATAAATAAGGAGTGGATTATTTGAAGTTGAACATTAATTGAATTGTACATATTCAATTTTCCACAGTAGGCAGAAAGATATATTTGTTAGAAATTTTATTTTAACGGGCATGGCCGCGACACCCTCGTTCCCAGGGTCTATTCCGCTTTAAAGATGGTGGCTTTTTCTGGTTCGTAAAGAGGTATAAAGCGTTGGGAAGCGCAGGCTATTTTCAAAATCATCGACAAATTATTGGATTGTCGCATTTTGGACATTTATTTGATGGCATAAAAAAAAAAGAAGAACGAACGGCAGGAGGATTCGAAGCCTCCGCCCGCGCGCCCCTGATGGCGATGAAAGGTTTATTGGCGTTGAGGGAGTATTATGTGGAAATCAATGTTATTTTAATCCGAAAAGAAAAACGATAAAAATGAAAGGCTCAGGATTCGAACCCACAAAAAAAAAAGAAAAAAAAAAGAAAAAAAAAACCCTAGCCGGATTCGAACCCCCGACCTCAGGTCCGAAGATCTGATTTCAAGTTCGACGCCTTACCATTAGGCCACCAGCGCGCGGCGGCCGTGTGACGTCATTTACGCCACACACCAAGCTCACAAATATATATATAATTAGTATAATTTGCAGAGGTAAATTCAATTCTGATTGGTCGAGAAGCTCGGACTATGTCGCAATATTCACCGCGCTAGGCGGTGAATATTGCATCTGAAGGTTTGGCTACTAAGCCATGCCACGTTTGCCATCCAGGCCAGTGAACATGGCGGCATTTGCTGAATGAAAATTTCTCTCATTTAAAAGAAATCCCTCCAAGTCCTGGATATTTGAAACATTGGGAATTTTTCAAAGTAACTACCAAGCCTTTTGGACCGAAAATACTTTCAAGAGATGGTTTTCAAGGCATTAGAATTGATCGTAAAGTGTAAACATGATGGTTTTGGAGATCGCACGGCGGCCATGTACTCAGTCAGATCAACTGTCAAAACATTATTTAGTTCTCTTCTCACCCTAGCTAGTAATTCCGAGAGGATTCACACAATTGCTCAGAAGTCACCAACGATTAAACAAAGGTACCAGATATATAACTTTTTCGTAGTGTTCGTTTTGTTCCGTTTTATTGCTAAAACTTTAGTGTAAATAACGGTTTCAATCGATGAATTAAACTGGTTTACACGTATGCAAGCGAGCACTTGTGTTTGTTGTTTTCGTGTTTTCTATTGTTATTTTGCAGTTGTTGATATTCACCTCTGAAAATTATACTAAAACAATTATTCACCTCAGGCTCAGTGATTATTGTTGAATAATCCCCTCGACTTCGTCTCGGGGATTATTCAACAATAATCACTTCGCCTTCGGCGAATAATTGTTAAATATATATGACCGTAAACTCCACACGAGATTTCATCCCGCCTGATCCCTTTGAGGGACAAAATTATACACCCCGCTACGCTCGGCCTTCGGCCTCGCTTCGCGAGGAATTAAGGTGAACTGAGGGGCTTTAAGAGGCTTTGTCACGGATTTTAATATATTTTTGAACAGCCGAAATATACTTGTTTGTGTCGTAGGAAACCTAAAAATAATGGTCTATATTTCTTAACAATGAAAATTTATATGAAAGCACTGAAACTGTTAACAAGCATCTTTGACTGCGGATGGCTAGAATGGAAATGGATTACTTGAAAAATTGAGGCTAAACTTTTCAAGTTGTTTTCGCGTAGTTTGATTTCTGTCTGCAAATTAGTTATATCTTACTTTAGCTGTTCAAAGACAATGTTTTTCATGGGTCGAGTTGCTTACTACTAATTTCAGAACAGTTAAGGCCAAAAAACAACGAAGTCCTTGTCACGGAGCTCCTTTAAGAGGGTCTCAATGGGGTTAACCGTTAGCCGTAAAACGGCCAAAAATTTAGCCGTTAGGCGTAAAAATTGAAAATTTTAACCGTTAGCCGTAAGATATGTTAACCGTAAAAAATCGGCCAGCAATATAAAAAACCAAACTAGTTCACTTATCGTCCCAGAATGGCTCTGAGACCTAAAAATGTTTTTCAATCATGGAAATTAATTTTTAACTTTTTAAAACAATGAAAATTAACTTTTAACTTCGGTTAACCGTTATGGAAATAAATTAACCGTTAGACGTAAAAAAGCCAAAAATTTAACCGTTAACCGTAAAAGCCACCACCCCATTGAGACCCTTCTTTAACGTTTGTAGAGGCAGTAGGAGAGCTGAGAAGGTGGCGAATATACACGTCGATACACATAAGTAATTTAAAGGGGAAAGCATTATCGTCCAGTTTCACTTGCTTTAGTCATGCTACCAAAAAGGCGCTGTTCTAAATCCTTGTGCCCGCAAAGTTCCACTAGATGAAAACAGGGCCTCGGGAATAGGGGGCCAGATGGGTCGGTGCTTCTCCACTTTTTGCGCTATGCCAACCTGTTAACTAATTTGATTTTGTCAAAATTTTATAGATGGCGGAACAAGTGTGCAGCCTTTCTCGTACTTTCCCTTTGGGGTTGGCTCGCGTACTTGTGTTGGCAACAAGTTTGCTATGATGGAGATGAAAGTGATGTTGGCGACTTTGTTGAAGACGTTCTCTTTCAGCGAGGCTCCCGGATGTACAGTTAAAGCGGTACCAGTGTTGACAACCCGCCCAATGGGACTTAAGCTGTTTATAAGGCTTGCAGGATCTGATAACTGAACAACTCTTACGTAGCTGCATAGACAGGCTTCATATAGTTACAGCTGGCACTTGTCAAAACAGACTCTCCGCCCAAAACATTCAAGTTTGGGCGGATGTCCACCAAAGATCCCACTTAAGTTCTTAAAAAGAAAAAACCTTCACGACTTCGTCGGTGTTGATGTACAGTAGCTCTTACATGTTACACAAAAAATTAGTAGCTTAAGTCTTATCTGCTCCTTACGTCGAGGATGGAAAGGTAAGGTCACTTCGCTTTCTGTAGCACAAATGAAACAAAACAAATTAAATTCCACATAACCTGTAACTTGACTTATTCATTACTAACATCACTTATAAAGAAAAAAAAATGCCATAAAACTGGAGGTTTCATTTTTCATATAGAATTCAAACTTACACTGCCTTACACGGTAGGGACAGACATGACCTAACATTCTATCCGTGTCCATGGCCTGGAAATCTAAACCCGGCCTTGGCCTATCCCCATTGTGGGGTAAAGCCAGTCCAGGTTTTTCCTTTGAGAAGAGGGTGGAATGGTCTTAATGAAAGGGAGAAAAAGAGAAAGTGGAAGTATCTGGAAGATTTTCATCCAGCTATAATTCCATTGTTTCACAACATCTCTTTCAAATTTCCTTTCGCCGATATATGATATTTTGCCACATCGTATACAGAGAGTTGAGTTTAATAAATTAAAAATCTTCCCATAGTTTGCGATAACACCTTTAGTTGTTTTATATTAATTTTGTGTACCTTGTGAGTAATGTTATGACTCAAATTAAGACACGCCTAAACACATTTTATTTTGGACAGCGCTTTTAGCTTTTACCCGCGTGCTCTTTACAACTTGTTTGTACTTATTGCCAACGTTCGAGCACGACTAGCTAGCTAACACCAATTGACCTGTACGAAGCACGTGCTCATTTAATTATAGTATTTGCAAACTTGCATTTAGTGACTACAGTGGCCCGGATATTCCGATTTCCCGAGCCTCTAAAGGATACGAGATTTGTTTCGAGAAATCGGCAGGGGATAAAATTGCAGTGTTCATCTCAGAGTGAAGCAAATCCAATGGAACTTTTGGTTTAAGTTTATGGGAGGTTCGAAAATTTGAGGATTCGAGAAATCGGAATTCTATTGTAATTGCCAAGGGTTTCAAATATTCAAAGTGATAGCACACCACTGCTGCTTTGTGATTTATGAAGTTAGTTGTTGCATCACCGATCGCATACCTTCTATGTTCCTTACTAAGTGACACAAACTATTAGTTCGCTCGGCATATTATGTGTAGACTGAGTAGGTTCTAGGTTTGAATAAACAGGAAGGAACACATTCAAAAGTTCTATGACAATACAGTTTTGACCCAGTTACTGTACACTAAATGAACAAAACTTTCTATCGACTTAGGGGGATCTAAAAGGTACTTAGTTGGTGGAAGGCAATTTTCAGTCACTGTTGTTATCCTTTTATAATAGAAAGCCATAGGCTTCCGTAGAATGATCCCTGACAGTGAACAAAAGACACTGAAAGTCATAAATTATTCAATTTAAACTGTCTGCCCCGTCCATTTTTGCACGAATTGCCACTTCATCGCCGGCGGCAATTTTAATACTTGACTGCAAGCATCTAAGAAACTGTCATCCTTTTTGTGTCTCGCCACATTCATCTTCTTTTAGTGTTAGAAACTAAACGCTACTGTCATGTATCAGAGGCTGGTCAGTGCTTTCAATATCTACCGTAATCCTATTCACTTTCTTTGGCTCGACATTGTTTATATCAGGTGAAGAATCTCCTTGTTCTTTCTTTAATAGCGGGTCTCTAACATGGCGATCCCTTCCTTGAACATGCGCCCTTTCCTCGGCTTGCATTCTCAACACAGCTCCAAAATCAAATGCAGCGGCTGGTGCGCTTGGCTCGGCCAGCGGCTGGGTGGGCGGTGTGGGAACCACTACCTTGTGGCGCTCAATTGGTGTTCTTGGCGTCTAAAGAAAAATTGTGGTGGAAATATCATTCTTTAGCTTGCATAAACAGGTGAATTCAGAGTGACATGGTGCAAGAGGATATTTTCTCTTGCATGACGTCATGGATAAACAGCTGGACTGAACACGACCTACCGGTAACATCTTGTTCATCCGGCACTCATTGCGCGTCCCAGGTGACATAAATATAACGAGTTATATAAATGGGCCTTTACCCGCATAAAACTTTCAAATGGTACAAAATTCGTCATGCTGGATGGCAATCACTGGGACACCCAAAACAAAGAAAAGTCAAGCTAAACTGGTTAAAGTCGCATTTGTTTTAGAGGCTGTCACATTCCTTTTGCCATTCAACAAGGCGGATTTTGTATCATATGGCCGTTTTATGCAAAGACTGAGTGCTTAGGGTAAGGGGGGGGGGGGGGGGGGGGGGGATTGTTGATGGTCTACAGTAATTACCAGGGGGGGCTGGCAGCTATCTTTGATCTTACCGCTTTTCTGCTTTCGATGATCGCCCCAGTTGAAATCTGTCATCATTCGAGAACCGTACGGAGCATGCGCACAATGCCTTGGCAAAAAAACAACAACATGGCGTCGCGTGTCGGTTGACTGTAGAAAACGAATTCGCTGTTGGTTATTGCCGTTTACTTCCCGTTATATTTTTTGTGGCTTCTGGTCTGGTCCTCTGTTTTAGGTTAGAAGAGGGGCAGTGATTCGGTCTGCTCGGGGTGCGCAGTAGTTCCTCGTCCGGCCAACTTTCTAACGAAGTTTCTCGACCGACTCCATCCCGTGCCCAACTTTTTTTTTTCCTTTCTGTTCGCAATATTAATAAATAGGGTCTTCATTGGCCTTAAGTTTTTTTTCTCTTTACGTCATTTCTCCAAAAGGTTTTTGGTAACTTGTGGGGGTACTAAGGTGGTGGCTTTCTTATAAACACTTCACACTGAAAAAGCCCTATATCTGACCCGTCTCCCATCCCCTCGGGCCCCCTCGAAACCTCTTTAAATTCATTTTTCCTCTAGAAGTGCGTACGTGGTTCTAGGTCATCACTTCCCTTGTCTGTGGAGTGGTCCCTCCTGCTAGGAGAACTGGGCAAATTTTTTTTTACTTTTGTCAGAGAAGATTACTGATGGGAGTAGAATATTCTTTGGAGGTGGGAGAGTTAGTGTCTCAAGGGTCCATCAGTGTCTCTTTACAGGTACAGTACATTTGAGGGCAGATCCTTGCAAATACAGTATTTGTAGCACAGATCGCTAATTTCCCCTCAAATTTTTTCCTCCCTGGTCACTAGTAGATGGCATCTACCAACACCTCTGCAGTCTCCCAAGGTGATAGCAAAGTCTCGGACCCCACAGCTGATTGTCTACAGAACTGCGGCTCCCACCGCGACTAGTCCAGAAAAGATCGTTCAGCTATCCAGTGTATGAAACAATTACTAAAAATTCTCTGTGAGATTTCGGTCTTCACTGGATGTAAAAACGCAGTGGTGGTCCCGTTCGCCGGTGCGGCGTAAATTTCACCTGTGATCTTCTATCGAATAGATGTGCTTACGACCCCTGGATGTTCGAACGTGGAAACAGTTCTCGAAACATTATGACCTTCGCAAACGACCGTCCGCCATAAACTTCCGCCATCTTTTTTTCAATCAAACCGGTACTTAGTCCCACTCGGCCATATTTCTTTACTGGGGCGATCATCGAAACTCGTCCCAGACCTCGCTGCCACCCCCCTGGTAATTACCATCGCATTCAGAAACGTTTACAGGGAATAAACTGTTCTGGTATATTTATACATCAATAGTAACTCACGGACGTAAAACACTTAATTACATTTCTCAGACTTACACTCGGATTAACAGTAAACCACTTGGGGTTTGTTTGTTTGTTTATTGTATGTATGACCTTGTCTCGCCAACCTGCCGGACTTTCTACGTCTTACTGTCAGTGTACTGTTATTTCGTTTTCAAAAAAACCTCAGTAAGACATTAAAAATGACTACCTTTTAATACCATTTCATTCGTTACTGACATTCTTTTCAGGAGACCTTTAAAATTAGTTAATTCCACTATTTAAATTTATATTGCACTGAGAAGTCTGAGAACGGCAAGATTGGGATAACCCAACTTAGTTTTATTACAGGGGCAGAAACGCAAACCAATATATCATTGATGTCATTGTATTATGCCTGTATGAATTTATGTATTACTTCAATCATCTATATTTTCTGTTTTATGACAGCTATAATATTTATCCTTTTAATTTAAGCCTGGATCGATGTTTTCTTAGATACGTTTACACGGTATATTAGTTGTGCGTTGAACGCTGAAACTGTAGCAAAAATCGAGGCAAATTATTTTTTAAAATAAAGGTATCATTTACAAAATTGAGAGGGCTGAATTTTGGCGGTAACAGCACCCCATAAATATCCCCTTGTTTTTTAAAACGTGATTTTTAAAAAAAAACAGCTCTTCATCACTGAAAAAAAAAATGAGGGGAATGATAGGTGGAAAAGTATTGAATGATTTTCCATGCTACAAGTTACATTGTTCTACCGAGACCAGCGAAGTCTACCCCAGGAGTCTACCAGGTGTATCACGATAAAAAAAAAGAGACAATACGGGTCAATATGTTGATTTCCGTAGGACTTCATTTTATTTCACTAAATACGACCATTCGTAAATCGTAACTAGTCATTCACAAATTGGAGCACGTTATACAGACGAAACAAAATGCTCCCCTGATTAGGTAACCTAATTCCTAAACCAGGGTCAAAGAGTGAGAACACAATTTAAAAATGGCATTTTAGTCTTGTTGAACTCTACTAGCTTCTACTGTGTTGAGCAAACAGTTGGTGAGCCTTTCTGCTCTCCACACAGCTCATTTGCATTTAAATGGAAACAATTTTTCGAGCGATGTTACGCTTGGATTGTAATATAAAAACATGAACGGTTTCCGGTGGAGTCTGCATCATCGCAAAGCTTGACTTTTCATCCGCAGTTAATATACGCCTGCATTTCCATACGATTTTCAGTTTCTGTAGGTGTGATTTTCTCGTAACGTTCTTCTACAATTATTGCTTTAATATTTCCTCCGGAAAAAATTTGACAGCGCCTTCTCTTCACCACAAATTTGCATTTTCTCGTCTGAAAATGCCGTCTAAAATAACAACACGTTGAGTGAAAAATTCAAAATGTTATATCAGATTGAAAGCGACTTTATTATCGTGAAATAGACATTTCATGTTCTCAACCAAAAGTATATGACCGTAGGTAAAGTTGAGACATTACAGAAGGCTTTTGTGTTTTAGGGGTAATAAGCGATTAAATAGCCAAAATTCATGACTTACCATTAGGTGGTACTGATATACGTCGTATTTGTTTCGTAAAGCCGTGTTTCTCGACGCTGGATCCATGTACATGTCAAATGGCGATTTCACTGGCTCCTCAAAGGATCGGCATGGCCCTCTACACGCGATCATGGCGCAGCACCACAATAGTACAAGAAATCCAGCCAAACCGGCAGAAATATAGATGGCTAATAAGTCATCAGCCAAAATCATATTCAAGATGAAATGTTCCCGCTACTTCTGCGGTCGATCGCTTGTCGTTGATAATTTACGAGCACTGATCACAAATTTCCATACATCCACCCTTGCTGAAGATGTTTCTAGAGTCTGTAGTAGTTTTATAGTATTTTAGGAAATCATCGGCCCGATCCCATTAGCTTGAAAGTTTGCCACTAGCGAATGATGACTTTAGAATACACAAAAGGCGATGGCAAGTTATGGAAAACACGAGAACGCGGTTAGAATCAAACCCTGTCTGGCGCGTTTCAAAGTGAAATTTTAAACGTGTTTATTTCATTTCGCGCTTGACCGGAGGTGAAAAAAATATTAATGACGCGAGATTCGCGCGCGTGTTCGCGTAAATATGCCATGATCAATGACGTCTATTTTGATTGCTTCTGGAGTTGTTGTGCATCGGAATCAGTAAATAGATAGAAAATTTATATATCAGTGGTCTAATTGTCTGAAAGTCGCCATAATAATGATGTTTCCTGGCGTGATGGCCCAAATGACTACATGCTGTAAAAGTTATCATATTTGCATGCTGCTCTAGCATTTAAAACTCAATTGATCTATTGACTACCGCTGAGTCAAGGGGAACATATTGAGGGCTCTGGGAATGATAATTTCGTTGAAATTCGAAAAAAAAAAGTTTCTACGATCAGTAAGTGATCGACCAATATCTATAAATTTAAAATGACAGCCAAAGTGAGCTTTGCTTCAGAATGCAGCTCTAGAGATCTCTAGAACCACATACACGACGCAGAATAATGCACGTAACCGTTGTTGGGTGTAATGTTCAGTAGAAATGCACCTGCAAGACGTTAATGACATGTAAATTTAACCAAATTGTTGACTGCTTACAAGGTGAACTTTGCATTTTAAAGTTCTGGTCTTACAGTGTGGGGAAGGGAGGGGGGGGGGGGGGAGGGTATTTTAGGATTTGATATTGTTTTTTTGGTTCCACTTCGGGTGTTCAACGTTTAACTATGTAATTAAGGAGTCAAATGTGCTTTCAAGAGGAAGAAATAAAAAATAAGCATTGGAATTTATACTATAGGTGTCCAATGCGACTGTTTTTTTTGCATGTACTGCGTCATATGGGTAAAAAAAATTAAACCCGCAAATCACGAGTCTTGCGCCTTCAACGTTGTACCACTGCAATGAGCCTGGTTCTGCTATGCGCCCCCCCGTCAGGGGGACAGTCCTCTACCTTTTCTCCGTCAGCGTGGCTCGTTCACCCAGAGCTCCCAACAACTGTCACTGTACTCTTCTCAGGGGGTCTCGCCTCAACCATCACTTTCCTTTCAGTCAGCAGCTCAATCTGGTTCCGCGTCAACGCTCGTGGGATCTGTGGTACTCAGAAACATTCCTTGGAAATTTTCTAATTGTTGTATAACGTGTCAGCTTATTAAACTATTCGATATTCGTTTATATAATTATTTTTGACAACTTTGTTCGAGCTTTATCGACCTTAGTTGGAGTTGTATCTAGATATCACGATTCACATATAACAGAAATACCCTTTCACGTTTTATTAAGTTGTTGCTATCTCATGATCTCATCATGAAGCTACTAGCCCCTACACAGACGTTCTTTGGGCTCGTCACGCGTTCCTCCCCTACGAACGAACACGTGACGAGCCCAACGAGATGAGAGTCGAGGCTATCTGTCACGGACGGACGGTTTTCTATAAAATTACAAAAAACTGTCATTTCACGTTTTGTGTCAATCAAGGTTCACAAAAAACTGTACCATTTTCTTCAACGGGCACGTTTTCACTTGAAACGAAATCTCAAGAAGTACAGTAATCAAAATTCCACATAAAAAATACCACTGCTGAGTCATGCAAATTCCAGTCATGATCAGGCTTGATTGACAGCTTCGTGTTTTACGTTACAAAAAATGCTTATGGGAGTTTACTTGGGTAGATATATCCATATATCAACCGCTATTTCTCTTTCCAAGTGATAATCTATTTCCTCTTCTAACTGGTTGATCAACGTTCCCTATCAATCTCTCCAATTCCAAGCGTCTTTGGTGCAATACATAAGCACTTCTTATCGCTTTCCAATGCCACCAAAACACGCTCATGATCGTAAACCCAAATATGAAACATATCGCCGAAAGAAGTCGAAACACTTTTGGATTATTCGCACCATAACAATCCTCACAGTGCTCCTCAGTCATATGTTGTTGTTGCTGTGCGACTCCCAGGAAAACGAAGCACAAAATGATAAAACAAAATCCAACGAAAATGAAAATGGTGTCGCGCATCAACTTCTTTCGCACAGATCTCGGTTGTATTTCCTCTTCCATGGCTGAATTCCATCTTAATTGGCCAACGTTCTGTCTTTGTGCTGCAATTTAGGTCGGGGATGCGATTATCATGTCATTTCATCAGTAAAATATATCACATAAAGCTGAATTCGAAGCGATCGCGGGCGAGCACGACTTATCTCTGATCACTGATGTTGACATTCAGTTACAATATTTACGTACGTGACACCCTTCATTTCCACGGTGATGCGACATCATTTGCTATTTCTTGATAGTTTTTGACTTGAAATTATTTTAATGTGCTTTATTATATTTTTATCTGATGATCAAAGGAAGTTACTATCATTTTCTTCGTGTTTCTTCACTGAAAGAAAAAAATCTGGACAAAATCACTTTGTATGCAACATGAGATTGGGTGTACCAAGGTCACGCAACCACGAAACAACTTTGCGACCGCTCCAATCGTAAACGTATCGATAATATTCACGAATCATGTCGGGTCTTGATTTGGCTACAGCAATTGATATTTCTGCGCTTCTGTTTGCCCTATTCGTTACATTGTGGATCGTTTCAATAATCTGCACAAGACAGCCGCTTAAAGACATCAAAACAACACTGGAACGGACGCCCAATCGAGTGCTAAACAACGATTACACCAGGCATCATTTGATTGAAGAGAAGAATCCCGTTAAACTCTTATGACTTTGGCGAAATCAGAGAAATAATATTTTTATAATTCACAGAATGAAAAGCCTAGAGTAGAAACTGGATTGAGGATGTGCAGGAATTGGCTTTAACAGGTTCAACATGCTTTGGCGCGAAATGGACGACAGAATTGCGATTTGCATATGTGGTTCATACCGAATATTTTTGTGTAAACAGAATCAATTTCGAACTATTCATCTCCGCACGTGATCACGGATATATATTTTACGTGATGCAATAGTATTCATTTTATCTTTTACCTTTACTCGTTCAATAGACGTTCCACTGAACGGCTGCGAGTTATAGTATTCTGGTGCATATATCAGGCGTGGTGTGGTCCATTTTGCGTTACAAACAAATGGTGTCACGCATTCCTCTTGAGTTGTCTGAAAAACACGAAGGTTGCTGGGACAAAGGAACTGACCTGAACTGATTGTGATGCAGGAGATTTGATTGGCTGATACACATCTGGTGTGCGCAAGAATACCACAGAGTAAAACTCTCTAAACATAACGTTCTGAAACCCAAACTTAAAGTGCCACAGTAGATCTGAGAATTCTCTAACACAGTCCTACCTCGCCACACCCTTTCCCTGTTCCCGTCCTAACAGCGTAAAAGGCAAAACAAGCTCTACGGTAGGGGATTATCTTTCTTCAAGAGCTATAACTGAGTATAAATCCAAACATTCGATTTGGCTTATTTTCAAAATGATTTTTGCGTCTGAAATTTGGGTTAGGGTAGGGTTGGGTTTATTCAGTTTTCAGAAATTTCGTTTCGGTATTTTGTCAAGTATTTATGTACACTCCAGGCTTAAATATATTAAATTGAAGTCAACAACGCAATTCAGCTCAGTCTAATAACATTTATTTGAAATGATACCAAATATAAAGAAGACGACACACATGTTGGGCACATGCTCATACAAGTTAACTGCGTAAAAGGTGAGGTGATATTCAGCAACAAATTAAATTTAGCAGCGTGTCCCGTGTCAATTGCCTTTTTAAAAGCCTGCTCAAAACTAACTAACAAATTACAATGCTGTCAGCGTGCCAAAGGTCTTATTCGTTTTAATTCTTTTTTTTTGTTTTTGTTTTTTTGTTTGTTTTCGACTTAGCTCAGTAAAGACAATCAAGTCCTTTTTGTGGCAAAAATGTCTTTCGTCTTTTGCCCTAAACTAGGTGGTGCCGTCTTAGAATCGATTTGATTTAATTTGGTCCTTATTTCTATATTGTCGCACGAAACTGTGCTATGTTTTAGGGTGTGGGTTCAATGTTTGACCGGAGCACAAGACATCAACACACACCTAACCTAATCTGATTTCTGTAAGGAAAAAAGAAAAGAGAAATATGCCAAAAATGCTTGCTTGTTGAAGCGCTTCCCGAAGTCACTTCGTTTAGAATGGGTCAGAAAGATTCTTTCTTCCGCCTGTAAATTAAAGAAGAGAAAAACAACGTTAATTACCAATTAACCAATTAAGAAATCAGCATTTTCATAAAGAGCCCAGTGATAACGTTATTTCATTATTGAATCGCACAACAATGCGATGCGATAGAGATAGCTTATTAGGTTGATGTATTAGTTTGAACATGGCAACGGCCTTTACCTAGTGCATGAGTACTGCAAAAAGCAGCTAGGATGGCTTATCAATTTCTCCCAAATTGAAGTAAGTGGCATAATGTCAGGAGGTTGTGATGAAATAAAGGAAAAAACGGAATTATATTTTTCCCTTTCCTTTATTTTTTGCACCCGCATCTTTTCCTTTTTTTCGTTCAACTCAGTGCAAAAAGACTATGAAAATTCGTGTCATTTTGTAAGAGCTAGGGAATTCTGTATGTACTAATCCCCCTTGCCCAACCCTCCATGTTTATGTTTAGAGAACTAACCTTTACGCTGTTGCTTGTCAAGTTTCTCGCAGATTGTAGCCCTCGTTTTTGGATCGACAAACTTTCTGAAATGGAATGGGCATCGCTGTCTGCACATTGAGCGGTCACCAAATTTTATGAGTACCGATGGCTTTAAGCATTCCGTACAAATGCCTTGTTCTGTGCATGCAGCGCAGGTTTTTCCACATTCTGCAAGATAAAATAGAAAAGAAGGTTGCAATTAAGACATTACCCACTTCCATGGATATTCGGAGTGGGACACTTACGGTCCCATTTAAAACTCTTTCCCTTGACGCATCAATTGATCCTTAGGGCTTTTTATCACGAGTCTGCTCCGTCCGTTGTATCCCTTTTATCTGGAAAACTCCCTCCGTCCGATCGCAACGCACTGGCCCAGAGGATTAAGAGCAATGCGAACCCTTTTAATTTTAGTCAACTCAAAAAATTATGCATTACAGGCGCAAAAATACGCGAGGAGCGAGTTTGATAGCACACCTAGACAATATATCCAAGTTTATTACTTCCGCTTATACAACAATCTGAAGGAAAAACTTACTGTTGTTTGGTTTTTTGATTTGCTTAACTTCGCATCTTGGAGGAGACGAACCCTTCTCGAGTGTGTAAAATGGGGGGCAATTTTTAATACACCTGGTGATGTTACTGCCGGGTGGAGTGAAAAGCTTTAGGTCTTCTTCGCACTCGGTGCATACACCAGGCTCAGTACAATTGGCACAGCCGCGTCCACAGCCTGTATTAAGAACATAAACAATCTTTTAATACCAAGTTATACCGTGTTCGGCCAACGCCGTGAAATTATTGAAAGTTCCGATCAGATATATATTAATTAAACGAGTTGGAAGTTGATAATTAATTATTGTTATTTCAATTTTAAAAGTGCCCTCGGTTCAATAGTAGGATACCTCTGGTCAGCTAGAAGCCATTTGACAAAATAAGAAAGTTGTTGTTGATGACAATGATGATTATGTAAGCGTTTCCAGATAAGACTGGGCCACTTCTCCCTCCGTTCTCAAAAAAAGATTATCTTCTCTGTTTATTTATATGGCTGTGGCTATATGCCCGGCAGCCGGGCACGGTCTTAAATAGACTAAATGCCCGGCAGTCAAACATTTTTACAGAATTTCCACTGAAAGATGGCAGCCACAACGTATTTATTATGAATACAAAGAAACTCGTTCAATGTGGTCCTTCTCAAGCGAGCCAGTACATAAAAAGATTGTTAACATTTTGTGAGCATTCTTTCACATAAACGTCCGGCCAATTTTTCTTCATTCTCGGACCGCAAGAAACGCATATCTTCCTTTGCAGAAGTCGTGTCTCAACGTTGAAGAATCCATCATCACATATTTTACAGGAGCCGTCCTCACAAGTCGTACAGTTTCTGGGACACTCTAAGGGAAACGTTATATAAGAGAACCGTTTTTAAAAAGGAGTACAAGCAGAAGGGGTTTTAATTACAGTGTATTTTGGGCAATTTCAGGAGGATTTTGTTATTTGTAAAAGTTTTACGTAATGCTTTAGACTGCAAAATAGTCGTTTCTTTTGCGAACGCGCTCAGCTTTCGAACGAGAGCGATAAGCGCTTTTCCAACGACTTTGGAGAAAAAAACGACTGTTTTGCAGTCTAATATTGCTTCGGAGAGGGTGTAGCCCTTTGGTCTCTAAAGACGAAAGGGAAAAGTTCGAAACGTGTACCGCGCGCGTGCTGCGTGAATAAATGAAAATCAAGTGCCCGTGGTGCACGATCCGCGCATGAAGTTCTCCCTTCTGGCTTTACACCCCTTACTGTCAACGGGACTCGAAGTATTTATACCAACATCATCAAAAAATTCAAAGGATATTAACTTACCAGTGACACACTGTTCAATAAAAAGAGCAGGATTCTTCATCTTAAGTCGCCGACCACAAGGGACACAGACACTGACAGTTTTATTAAAGCGACGAAGGGTTATCGTTTTCAGTGCAAAATCGTCATCACACGCCCGGCAAGTCCCCTCTTGACAGTCTGAACAATTTCTGTGACATTCTAAACATAAAGAACAAAATCAGCTTTGACAACATTGGGGACTCCAAATGTAAAGCAATAAATCAGAACTACTGGATATACAGTTGATAACAGAAGGAGACAATATTGCTTTTGTAACTTACCCAGAAACTTCTTTTGCCATGGTCTCGGTCCTCCCGGTCTTCGTCCTCCTGGTCTCGGTCCTCCGGGTCTCAGTCCTCCGGGTCTTCCTTTTCCGCCTCGTCTTCTGGGTTCAGCTGTAACAAGCAGCACAGCGACGACCAACAACAAAGCTATCAAAACGCTCTTCATAGTGATGCCTTCGAAGATTTTCCAAGACTGAATTGCGCAAATGGGACAGTCCTTTTTATCTCGGTATTTTCATGACTGTTACCCGAGATCGGTTTACTCCAGATACGTCTAGAAACAATGGGGTACGTAGGTGTTAAACAATTAATTGCCTCTTCGCCGTCAAAAACAGCGTGTCACATCCGTTATTTAAGCCTCGTAACGTGGGCATTTGAAGTTCCAGTTGAAAGATAGCCTTGGCTGATGTCATGCGAGATTAAACGCCCTCGTAAGTGTTGGCACGTTTCTTTGTTACATTCCCGATGTAATTCTTACCACAAGAAGGAAGTTATTTTTGACACTACAGTACAGCAGAGAAGTCTTTGAAAGATGACCTTATTTGTCTCAGTAAGTATGTCCCTTTTGGAATACACTGCCCAAGAATGATCCATTCAGATAAAAGATAATCTCAAAAAGAAAAACAATACGTACTTTGTTTCACAGGTCGTCATATCACACATGCATACGTCGACCATGTGCAAGCTCGCCAAATTATGAGTCATCAGTCATCATACGCAATTTTGCTGCACGCGCCATATACTGGGCCAGTAGGAATGCAGAAATCATGTTCCCATCTTAGCTTCAGTGAGCGATTCTGATTCAGTACCCGCTAAAGCTACATTTTGTAAGAAAAAACTCTAAGTCTTTGATCATAAAATTGTCTGAAATTATCCATTACGTAAAGTATGGGCGTTAAAAGTAATTGTTATTTTGAACGTGACTCCTGCCGTATCACTCTTTGACCTGCAGAAGGATATTAAACAGCTTAGTTCCATTACCGGAAAAATGTTTTAAGAAAAAGTTTAAAAAAAGAGAGAGAACTTCCGGACCATGCATTGGCGCATGGCTGGCATGCAGTTCAGTCTCGGCATTACGTGGCCTACAATACAGGCTAGCAGTCTCC
>NC_135759.1:29403947-29428044 GCF_052425735.1 Oculina patagonica | reverse complement strand
ATTCGTTTATATAATTATTTTTGACAACTTTGTTCGAGCTTTTACGACCTTAGTTGGAGTTGTATCTAGATATCACGATTTACATATAACAGAAATGCCCTTTCACGTTTTATTGAGTTGTTGCTCTCTCATGATCTCATCATGAAGCCACTAGCCCCTACGCAGAAGTTCTTTGGGCTCGTCACGCGTTCCTCCCTACGAACGAACGCGTGACGAGCCCAACGAGAGTCGAGGCTATCTGTCACGGTCGGACGGTTTTCTATAAAATTAAAAAAACTGTCATTTCACGTTTTGTGTCAATCAAGGTTCACAAAAAACTTTACCATTTTCTTCAACGGGCACGTTTTCACTTGAAACGAAATCTGAAGTAGTACAGTAATCAAAATTCAACATAAAAAATACCACTGCTGAGTCATGCAAATTCCAGTCAGGCTTGATTGACATCTTACAAAATATGCTTATGGGAGTTTACTTGGGTAGATATATCTATATATCAACCGCTGTTTCTCTTTCCAAGTGATAATCTATTTGCTCTTCTGACTGGTTGATCAACGTTCCCTATCAATCTCTCCAATTCCAAGTGTCTTTGGTGCAATACATAAGCACTTCTGATCGCTTTCCAATGCCACCAAAACACGGTCATGATCGTAAACCCAAATATGAAACATATCGCCGAAAGAAGTCGAAACACTTTTGGATTATTCGCACCATTACAATCCTCACAGTGCTCCTCAGTTATATGTTGTTGTTGCTGTGCGACTCCCAGGAAAACGAAGCACAAAATGATGAAACAAAATCCAACGAAAATGAAAATGGTGTCGCGCATCAATTTCTTTCGCACAGATCTCGGTTGTATTTCCTCTTCCATGGCTGAATTCCATCTTAATTGACCAACGTTCTGTCTTTGTGCTGCAATTTAGCCGGGAATGCGATTATCATGTCATTTCATCAGTAAAATATATCACATAAAGCTGGATTCGAAGCGATCGCGGGCGAGCACGACTTATCTCTGATCACTGATGTTGACATTCAGTTACAATATTTACGTACGTGACACCCTTCATTTCCACGGCGATGCGACATCATTCGTTATTTCTTGATGGTTTTTGACTATGTGCTTTATTATATTTTTATCTGATGATCAAAGGAAGTTACTATCATTTTCTTCGTGTTTCTTCACTGAAAGAAAAAAATCTGGACAAAATCACTTTGTATGCAACATGAGATTGGGTGTACCAAGTCACGCAACCACGAAACAACTTTGCGACCGCTCCAATCGTAAACGCATCGATGATATTCACGAATCATGTCGGGTCTCGATTTGGCTACAGCAATTGATATTTCTGCGCTTCTGTTTGCCCTATTCGTTACATTGTGGATCGTTTCAATAATCTGCACAAGACAGCCGCTTAAAGACATCAAAACAACACTGGAACGGACGCCCAATCGAGTGCTGAACAACGATTACACCAGGCATCATTTGTTTGAAGAGAAGAATCCCGTTAAACTCTTATGACTTTGGCGAAATCAGAGAAATAATCTTTTTATAATTCACAGGATGAAAAGCCTAGAGTAGAAACTGGATTGAGGATGTGCAGGAATTGGCTTTAACAGGTTCAAACACGCTTTGGCGCGAAATGGACGACAGACTTGCGATTTGCATATGTGTTCATACCGAATATTTTTGTGTAAACAGAATCAATTTCGAACTATTCATCTCCGCACGTGATCACGGATATATATTTTACGTAATGCAATAGTATTCATTTTATCTTTTACCTTTACTAGTTCAATAGACGTTCCATTGAACGGCTGCGAGAATAGTATTCTAGTGCATATATCAGGCGTGGTGTGGTCCATTTTGCGTTACAAACAAATGGTGTCACGCATTCCTCTTAAGTTGTCTGAAAAACACGAAGGTTGCTGGGACAAAGGAACTGACCTGAACTGATTGTGATGCAGGAGATTTTATTGGCTGATACACATCTGGTGCGCGCAAGAATACCACAGAGTAAAACTCTCTGAACATAACGTTCTGAAACCCAAACTTAAAGTGCCACAGTAGATCTGAGCATTCTCTAACACAGTCCTAGCCTGCGTTGCAGACGAACAAAACCCCGGTTATACATAACCGGGGTTTTGTTCGTCTGCAACGCAGGCTAACACAGTCCTAACAGCGTAAAAGGCAAAACAAGCTCTACGGTAGGGGATTATCTTTCTTCAAGAGCTATAACTGAGTATAAATCCAAACATTCGATTTGGCTTATTTTCAAAATGATTTTTGCATCTGAAATTTGGGTTAGGGTTGGGTTGGGTTTATTCAGTTTTCAGAAATTTCGTTTCGGTATTTTGTCAAGTATTTATGTACACTCCAGGCTTAAATATATTAAATTGAAGTCAACAACGCAATTCAGCTCAGTTTAATAACATTTATTTTAAATGATACCAAATATAAAGAAGACGACACATGTTGGGCACACGCTCATACAAGTTAACTGCGTAAAAGGTGATATTCAGCAACAAATTAAATTTAGCAGCGTGTCCCGTGTCACTTGCCTTTTTAAAACCCTGCTCAAAACTAACTAACAAATTACAATGCTGTCAGCGTGCCAAAGTTCTTATTCGTTTTAATTCTTTTGTTTTTTTTTTCGACTAAGCTCAGTAAAGACGATCAAGTCCTTTTTGTGGCAAAAATGTCCTTCGTCTTTTGCCCTAAACAAGGTGGTGCCGTCTTAGAATCGATTTGATTTAATTTGGTCCTTATTTCTATATTGTCGCACGAAACTGTGCTATGTTTTAGGGTGTGGGTTCAATGTTTGACCGGAGCACAAGACATCAACACACACCTAACCTAATCTGATTTCTGTAAGGAAAAAAGAAAAGAGAAATATGCCAAAAATGCTTCCTTGTTGAAGCGCTTTCCGAAATCACTTCATTTAGAATGGGTCAGACAGATTCTTTCTTCCGCCTGTAAATTAAAGAAGAGAAAAACAACGTTAATTACCAATTAACCAATTAAGAAATCAGCATTTTCATAAAGAGCCCAGTGATAACGTTATTTCATTATTGAATCGCACAACAATGCGATGCGATAGAGATAGCTTATTAGGTTGATGTATTAGTTTGAACATGGCAACGGCCTTTACCTAGTGCATGAGTACTGCAAAAAGCAGCTAGGATGGCTTATCAATTTCTCCCAAATTGAAGTAAGTGGCATAATGTCAGGAGGTTGTGATGAAATAAAGGAAAGGACGGAATAATATTTTTCCCTTTCCTTTATTTTTTGCACCCGCATCTTTTCCTTTTTTTCGTTCAACTCAGTGCAAAAAGACTATGAAAATTCGTGTCATTTTGTAAGAGCTAAGGAATTCTGTATGTACTAATCCCCCTTGCCCAACCCTCCATGTTTATTTTTAGAGAACTAACCTTTACGCTGTTGCTTGTTAAGTTTCTCGCAGATTGTAGCCCTCGTTTTTGGATCGACAAACTTTCTGAAATGGAATGGGCATCGCTGTCTGCACATTGAGCGGTCACCAAATTTTATGAGTACCGATGGCTTTAAGCATTCCGTACAAATTCCTTGTTCTGTGCATGCAGCGCAGGTTTTTCCACATTCTGCAAGATAAAATAGAAAAGAAGGTTGCAATTAAGACATTACCCACTTCCATGGATATTTGGAATGGGACACTTACGGTCCCATTTAAAACTCTTTCCCTTGACGCATCAATTGATCCTTAGGGCTTTTTATCACGAGTCTCCTCCGTCCGTTGTATCCCTTTTATCAGGAAACTCCCTCAGTATGATCGCAACGCACTGGCCCAGAGGATTAAGAGCAATACGAGTTTGAGTTTGATAGCACACCTAGACAATATATCCAAGTTTATTACTTCCGCTTATACAACAATTTGAAGGAAAAACTTACTGTTGTTTGGTTTTGTGATTTGCTTAACTTCGCATCTTGGAGGAGACGAACCCTTCTCGAGTGTGTAAAATGGGGGGCAATTTTTAATACACCTGGTGATGTTACTGCCGGGTGGAGTGAAAAGCTTTAGGTCTTCTTCGCACTCGGTGCATACACCAGGCTCAGGACAGTTGGCACAGCCACGTCCACAGCCTGTATTGAGAACATAAACAATCTTTTAATACCAAGTTATACCGTGTTCGGCCAACGCCGAGAAATTATTGTAAGTTCCGATCAGATATATATTAATTAAACGAGTTGGAAGTTGATTATTAATTATTGTTATTTCTATTTTAAAAGTGCCCTCGATTCAATAGTAGGATACCTCTGGTCAGCTAGAAGCCATTTGACAAAGTAAGAAAGTTGTTGTTGATGACAATGATTATTATGTGAGCGTTTCCAGATAAGACTGGGCCACTTCTCCCTCCGTTCTCAAAAAAAGATTATCTTCTCTGTTTATTTATATGGCTGTGGCTATATGCCCGGCAGCCGGGCACGGTCTTAAATAGACTAAATGCCCGGTAGTCAAAACATTTTACAGAATTTCCACTGAAAGATGGCAGCCACAACGTATTTATTATGAATACAAAGAAACTCGTTCAATGTGGTCCTTCTCAAGCGAGCCAGTACATAAAGAGACTGTTACCATTTTGTGAGCATTCTTTCACATAAACGTCCGGCCAATTTTTCTTCATTCTCGGACCGCAAGAAACGCATATCTTCCTTTGCAGAAGTCGTGTCTCAACGTTGAAGAATCCATCATCACATATTTTACAGGAGCCGTCCTCACAAGTCGTACAGTTTCTGGGACACTCTAAGGGAAACGTTATATAAGAGAACCGTTTTTAAAAAGGAGTACAAGCAGAAGGGGTTTTAATAACAGTGTATTTTGGGCAATTTCAGGAGGATTTTGTTATTTGTAAAAGTTTTACATAATGCTTTAGACTGCAAAATAGTCGTTTCTTTTGCGAACGCGCTCGGCTTTCGAACGAGAGCGATAAGCGCTTTTCCAACGACTTTGGAGAAAAAAACGACTGTTTTGCAGTCTAATATTGCTTCGGAGAGGGTGTAGCCCTTTCGTCTCTAAAGACGAAAGGGAAAAGTTCGAAACGTGTACCGCGCGCGTGCTGCGCGAATAAATGAAAATCAAGTGCCCGTGGTGCACGATCCGCGCATGAAGTTCTCCCTTCTGGCTTTACAGCCCCTTGACTGTCAACGGGACTCGAAGTATTTGAACCAACATCATAAAAAAATTCAAAGGATATTAACTTACCAGTGACACACTGTTCAAGAAAAAGAGCAGGATTCTTCATCTTAAGTCGCCGACCACAAGGGACACAGACACTGACAGTTTTATTAAAGCGACGAAGGGTTATCGTTTTCAGTGCAAAATCGTCATCACACGCCCGGCAAGCCCCCTCTTGACAGTCTGAACAATTTCTGTGACATTCTAAACATAGAGAACAAAATCAGCTTCGACAACATTGGGGACTCCAAATGTAAAGCAATAAATCAGAACTACTGGATATACAGTTGATAACAGATGGAGACATTATTGCTTTTGTAACTTACCCCGAAACTTCTTTTGCCATGGTCTCGGTCCTCCCGGTCTTCGTCCTCCTGGTCTCGGTCCTCCGGGTCTCAGTCCTCCAGGTCTTCCTTTTCCGCCTCGTCTTCTGGGTTCAGCTGTAACAAGCAGCACAGCGACGACCAACAACAAAGCTATCAAAACGCTCTTCATAGTGATGCCTTCGAAGATTTTCCAAGACTGAATTGCGCAAATGGGACAGTCCTTTTTATCTCGGTATTTTCATGACTGTTACCCAAGATCGGTTTACTCCAGATTTGTCTAGAAACAATGGGGTACGTAGGTGTTAAACAATTAATTGCCTCTTTACCGTCAAAAACAGCGTGTCACATCCGTAATTTAAGCCTCGTAACGTGGGCATTTGCAGTTCCAGTTGAAAGATAGCCTTGGCTGATGCCATGCGAGATAATACGCCCTCGTAAGTGTTGGCACGTTTCTTTGTTACATTCCCGATGTAATTGTTACCACAGGAAGAAAATTATTTTTGGCACTACAGTACAGCCGTGAAGTCTTCAAAAGATGACCTTATTTGTCTCAGTACGTATGTCCCTTTTGGATTATACTTCCCAGGAATGATTCATTCAGATAGAAGACAATCTCAAAAAACCCGAAACGTACTTCGTTTCACTTGTCGTCATATCACACATGCATACGTTGACCATGTGCAGGCGCGCCAAATGATGAGTCAGCAGTCGTCATACACACTTTTGCTGCACGCGCCATATCATTGGGCCAGTAGGAGTGCAGAAATCATGGGCTATTTTGCTGTGGGCACATTCTGATTCAGTGCACCTCTCAGCTACAGTGAGCGAATGCTTTCTACGGGCTTTGATCATAAAACTATCTAAAATTATACATTAGCGTACATTATAGGGCGTTAAAAGTTATTTGATGTTCTTTTGAACGTGACTCCTGCCGTGTCACTCTTTGACCTGCAGAAGGATATTAAACATATTAGTTCCATTACCGGAAAAATGTTAAAAAACGTTTAAAAAAAAGAGAGAGAACTTCCGGACGATGCATTGGCTAGCAGCCAGTTCAGTGTCAGCATTACGTATACTACAATACAGGCTAGCAGTCTCCAGAAAACACGCGCAACACGGCGTAGAGTTTTGCTTTTTGCACGTTCCAGTTCCTAAGTACAGTACTGACCAGTAAAACACGTAGCGGACCTACGAATAAGTAATTTTATCTTTTGATTAATAAAATTGCACCATTTTGGTAAATACGACATTTCCATTTTAGAATTAATGTATTGGGGTATCAATCAAGTGTTTGGTGGATAACTTCTTTGAGATGATGTTATTGGCATCAAAAATACGGCTAGTGCTGCTTTTATTGTTGTTTTTTTGAGAGGCATAAAAAAATATTAATAACGACGACGACAACAAATTTATTAAGCATAACAGTACACGGCATTACCCGTTTAAACTGAACAAAACATAATAAAATCAGAAATAAATAGATAATGGTCTCATTTTGGAAACAAAGTTGGTCGACGCACAGCAGGATCAATACTTTATGATTCCCTAGTCAAAATTCATTTATAGTAGTTATGTTATGAGGTCGGATTGTTTATGACATCCAAAGACCAGATTTTTGTGAATCTGTTTTAAATGAGGCATAAAAGTCGAATTTTGGGAAGTAAAGAATTTTGTGTCGTTTTCAAATAGGGCACTGGTAAGGGATTTCAAAAATAGTTACAGTCTGGGACCGGAAAGCACGCTTCGAAGTCCGAGGTATGCGCCCTGGGTGAGTTATTGTTGAATAATTAGTTTGTCGTCATGTCACATGATTTGAGTTTGTCAAGATATTTTTAAATTGTGGGCGCTGGCACGGAAAAGAAAACCTTGGCCTTTATAAAAGACTTCAAATTGACAGAAGGGCGAATGAGACGAAGTGACAGTTAGACTAAGTAGTATAGTAATCAAAGACCGCTAAATGCAAAAGGGTACAGGGTCTTGAAAATCATATAATACTTGAATATTCCGTTTTTGAATAGGATAGACAGAGTAAATAGAGCAGGCACACCCTTACCTCTACCCCCACCCCCCTGATGCCTGATATTAAGAGGTGCACCCCCTGACTTTCCACTCTGCGCGCGGGTTGTAGAATTTCGTTGCTAAGATATCGATATGAGAGTTGGCAATTTCTCTTTAATTATTGCCATACAAGGGTTGGGAAGATAACGTACAAGCTAGGGGAAGGTATTGTATTGGTGTACATCCTGTAAGAAGAAGCTGATAACTATCTTAACTTTTGGATATGGTCAGCTAGTGCCCTGACATAATGCGAGTTTTCCTCGCACGCTCATAACATTCAGACTTGGTTTAACTGTGCAGCTTTATTATTCAAAATATGAAGCCTTCTATTCTACATATATTATACTTCGATAACAGCGATAAACGTTCTCTTCGTAGCCATGACATTCCGTCTAGTAAATCGGATTCTCATTACCTCGAACTAAATACAAACAGGTTTCTCTAAACTATCAAAACCCTTATCAATCACACCGCGCGTTTTTGTTGATTCTGTTACTGAAATAATTACAAAGCTAAAAGAGTTAGTGAATCCCGATAACTCGAACCCTCAGTAACTCCGGAACTCCCGCTAACTCGAACCTTTTTTGATTCGAACCTTTTTCGATATATTTCCCTTGAAGGTTCGAGTTATCGGGATTCAACTGTATAGTTAAATGTTTGTTACTAATCAGTTACTTGGTTATGTTAAGTGATTGGCTGTGCTGTCTTGCGTTAGTGTGGTTGTGGTGGGTTAGTTTAGAAGTGTTAGGTTACTGTGGCTTCATTCGGCTCCGGTAGTTTCAATTTAATTCCAGCGGTTGTCTTTTGAATCAGCTACTGTGGTTTTGTTGCAGGGTTAGGTGTCGGCTTGCGCTTTGGTTTTCCTTTGCCTCCTGTTAATCAAACAGAAAGAAACGTATCAGTACACTGCTTAGTTTAAACCAAAAAGGGGCAGTATCGCTTAGATTTTATAGTGCAATTTGAAAATCCATGAAGGTGTTGGTATGAATTGTAAATCCACTCATAGGGGCCTAGCCTTACTAAAACGTACTTTACAAGTCCTTAATATTGTTAAAACGTGGTTTGGGTACAAATTGGTAGGAAAGAATTGGACATAATCGTCGGCCCGTCGTTTTCAAATTTAATGAGAATTTCAAAATGAAATGTTTTCAAGTTGGAAGAAGTTTCTCGAAAACCATTGATTGTGGGTTATTTACTAAACATTTTTGGCCGGATACTTGTAATTGGATTCTCTAACAGGGTCTCTTTACATCTTGGAAAATGATTAATGCTTAACAGTGATTGTATCCTCGTAGTTCTAGAATATTTTACAATAAGACTTAGAAGATTTCTCGTGACACTGTCACTTAAATGTGAAGCTTACTGAATCCTTGAAAGTATGCAAAAATCTAAGAATCAGTGAACTTGCCTTTTCGTTTATTTTTCCCTTCCTTTCCTTTGCCTTTACCTTCACAGGCTGGAGTTTTAAAATCAGGATCTGCAGGTGTACATGACTTAACGCATCTTCTTGACCTCCGGTTGAGAGTAAAGCCATCTTTGCACTGGGAGCAAATACCTGATGTGCAATTAAGACAACCTTTTCCACAATCTGTGAACGATGTAGTAAAGTAGTTAGCAGATAACAAAAGCGTACAAGGAACTTTCAGCTAATGAACTCACTTGTTTATAAAATTCCTTGGCTTTTAAAATATATATCTAGAGCGAGTAAGATAAAGATATTTTGTCTAGAAAAACTGGTATACTGAGTAATAAATAAAATGCCTTTCGGAAAAACGGCGACATATTAAAGGAGTCTAGAGTTCTAAATGGAAGGCGGTTTACATACGGGAGCTCTTGCATCTAGCATCTCGTGACTTAGAACTTGCCTTTCTTCTTTTTACACTTATTCTTGTCTTCAATCATTTCGAATCCATCTTTGCATTCACTGCAGATGCTCTCTGTACAGTTAAGACAGCCTTTTCCACAAGACTCTGAAAGACAATATTAAAAGCAAATTTTAAAATTCATTACACATGATTGCAGCAGTTGTTTTAGTGGGTACATGTGGCGAGGAAATAAAAAGCTAGGGAATCTAAAGGGGCTTTTGTCATAACAGCAACAACCAACTGAGTTTGTATTTATGTCGTAGGAAACCTAAAATAATGGTCCATTTTTTATTGACAATTGCTATGTTAGAGCACTGCAACTGTTAACAAGCGTCTTTGGCTGCAGATGGCTAGGAAGGAAAGGGTTTGCTACTTTGAAAAAACGAGGATTAAGTTTTTTAGTTGTTTCCGATATTTAAAGCTGAAAAAAAAACCCGATATTTATAGCGGAGGCTTTCTATCCCCAAATTAAGGTTATATCTTTCTTGAAATGTTCTAATGTTGGAACAGTTTAGACCAAAAATCTGCGAAATTCCGTGACATAAATCTCTTAGTTTCAACATTTTTTCACAGCTAACAGTGTCCGAAAAGGCCATCCAGGTTAAGTCCGGCAAACCAACGAACAGCCTGCGAAGCAGGCGCCTGTGGAGTTTTTGAGCGCGCGTTCGGAAAACACGAAAGGCGCAAAAAAAAAAAAACACGTTGGCAAACTACCATGACAGGCTCCTGCTAAGCAGGCTAACCAACAAATGGAACGTTAATTTAATTTTTCACTACTTAAGTCGCAACTCAAGACAAAGCAACAAGAACAATTACCTGCGCCACACTGTGATCTGTCGCCTTTTTTGCCATTTCTTCCCAAGTCACAGGGAATACAAATTGTTTTATTTTTACGCCGAGAGACTAACGCAAATCCACTGTCACAGGTAAGGCAGGTTCCATCTTGACAGCTGGAGCAGTTCTTAGGACAGACAGGTGCGGGTGTAGGCACTGAAACATGCAACACAAGTCGAAGCACATTAGACAACGTTTTTTCGTTGAGTTTGTCATCATCATCAATACTCGTCGCGCCAGTAGGCGCATAAGGCCGTTGAGTTTGTCACTGCCGATTTAACCCCATTTGTTTGGCTAACTCTCAAATGTGATTATGATATGTCTTTTACATCTTTGCATCGTTTTTATCTTTTAACCTTTTATATTTTATAAACTACTTTGTAGCTATGGTATTTTGTCTCCTTGTTTTACGTTTATAAAACTATAAATATATGTTATTGAATAAACGTTGACCCGTGAAAAGCATAAACCATGAAAGATGCGACCTAAATGTTTGCTGGGAAATCTGAAAAATCATTCCCTGTCTGACAAAATAAGTATTATGATATGACAGGTTGCTTAAATCTCGCTTTTACACTCCAAAAGAAGAAAACATTGTGATTATTAAGAAAGGGAAAATGGAATATTACTCATCCAGTCTTACCGTTCATGGTTTATGCTTTTTACAAGTCAACATTTCTTCAGTTAGATGTACATGTAAATGCATTACAACACAAAAGCATTGTTTGCATTGTATTATTGTACTAAGGACCTGCCACGAGCTAAGTGGTACCCTGGTATCTTTGATATCAAGAACAAATTGTCTAATTTGCTGCCTGATTAATTGTTACCTCATAGTTCTAAGCCGCTGTTAGGAGGAAAGGTGATCAACTACTACAAAAACAACAACAACAATTTTATTAGCATTCCCATTTACAGATGGTATTGCCCGAAAAGCTAAGTACACTTAGAGTGATTTCATTTACTTATAGTACAATATCTAGCAGTTAGTGCGTAATAGACAAAACAAAACAATAGGAAACCATGGAATTAGTCTAATAGTATCTGAAAGTGTAATACCTTTCTACGAGTTTAGTAAAAACAATCTAAAACAATGCAATACGTACATGCGATAGACGTTCTAAATATAAGAACAGTAAAACCTTAATTACAGTCTTAATTGATCACAGTTGGCCCCCTTTACATTGTAATAAGTGTATCGTAATTGGAAAGTTTAATAAAAAATAGGTAATTTCTTTCAAGTGAAAAGATCAGCATAATTATCAAATAAATTATAAACTATAATTCAAAATTTCATGCAAAGCTTTTTGTCTAATGGTCAAACTTATATATGGACACCCTCTATAAAGCGGACAGTACGTAGGTAGCCAAGGATAATATCCCCTCATTGACTAATTAAAGGGACGCTCTGACGTAGACACCTAATGCGTTGCTGAAATGGAGAAAAAAATTATTGCTTCGATGAGGGTGTAGCCTTTTCGTCTCTAAAGACGACCAAATATATAAAACTGGGCTCAATAAGTGAAAAGTTCGAAACGTGTACCGCGCGCGTGTTGCGTGAATAAATGAAAATCAAGTGTCCGTGGTGCACGATCCGCGCATGAAATTCTCCCTTCTGGCTTTTTAGCCCGTTGACTGTATACGGGACTCGAAGCATTTGTACCAACATCATCAGAATTTCAAGTGAAATTACTTACCAGTCACACACTGTTCAAGAAAAAGAGCAGGGTTCTTCATCTTAAGTCGCCGACAAGGGACACAGGTAGTTTTATTAAAGCGACGAAGGGTTATCGTTTTCAGCGCAAAATCGTCATCACACGCCCGGCAAGTCCCCTCTTGACAGTCTGAACAGTTTCTGTGACATTCTAAACATAAAGAACAAAATCATTGGGGACACCAAATGTAAAACAATAAATCAACTACTGGATTTGCAGTTGATAACAGAAGAAGACATAACTGGTTTTGTAACTTACCCTTCTTTTGCCATGGTCTCGGGCCTCCAGGTCTCTGTCCACCGGGTTTTCCTTTTCCGCCTCGTCTTCTGGGTTCAGCTGTAACAAGCAGCACAGCGACGACCAACAACAAAGTTATCAAAACGCTCTTCATAGTGATGCCTTCGAAGATTTTCCAAGACTGAATTGCGCAAATGGGACAGTCCTTTTCATCTCGGTATTTTCAGGACTGTTAACTGAGATCGGTTTACTCCAGATATGTCTAGAAACAATGGGGTGCGTAGGTGTTGAACAATTAATTGCCTCTTCGCCGTCACAAACAGCGTGTCATATACGTTATTTAAGGCATAGTATAAAACAAGGACTGGACTCTGGACTGGACTCTGGACTCTGGACTCTGGACTCTGGACTCTGGACTCTGGACTCTGGACTCTGGACTCAAAAAAACTTGGACTCAAAAAATCTGGACTCAAAAAAAACCTATTGACTCCACTACAAAACAATTAAAAACAACGAAAAAAAATAAGAATAAAGATAAAAATTAGCCACAGAGCCACGGATTAAGTTAAATACAGACCAGTTTTAAAAGACAGTAATGCCTGTTGCTTTGCTTGAGGTGTTTGGCATGCCGTTTAGACAAAGAGAGTCCTCTGTTTAGAAAAGAGTTAATTTTTTTTTAGGGGTGTGGTGTAATCAGGGCGTTCTGATACAGAGCGTATTTTTATTCTGTCAAAAAAATATACCTCGGCCTTATTGTATTTTTCGACAAAGGCTTATTTCTTTCTATCAAGGCTCCATTTTCTGCAAGTCTCTATTTCTGCAGCCGTTTTTAGGGATGTCACGCAACGACTTAGCAATCTCTTAAGTCGACTTAGTGAACTTAGTGAAAATGAAAGGTCTGAACCGCTAAGTCACAAAAGCTAAATTTCTGTCTTAGTGTCGGCGAACTCAAACGATCTAAGCAGTTCTTAAGTCTGTTTCAAACATGACAAAGGCTGACTTAAGAAACCTGATAGCAAAAAAATTTCAAAAGCGGGGAGTTTTATCAGATAGAGATTCTCGCGTTAGGCACGAAAACCAAAAAAATCACGACACGGCTACTTCTCTGCCACGAACAAGAACCACTGAACATGCATCGCTGAGAGGACGGAAAGTTTGAAGGCAAATTACGCTACGGACTTTCCACCTTATCCGACGAACGCTCAAAAGTACGGCGGTCAGAAAAAGCAAGCTTTCACTCTCTTGGAGAAAATCTTCCATCATTCTTTCATGAAGGAACATGAGATTTCGTATTGAAAAAGGTTATTTGGCTGATCAACGTTGTAAATTTAATAATTAAACAGACAACAGTCGCAATTACAGCGATTTTACGGCTTCTCGGTCTCATTTTGATCTCAATTTCGTCGCTAAAATGGATCGTGACTACCTCACGAAATTTAAGACGATACGATATGTCATCATTAGCGATAATTTTTATCGCTTATGATGACAGTTTTGCACGAAAAGAATTTGTCTTCAAATATATGTCTGAATGCTTAAGCGGACTTAGGATGACTTGGCTTGACTTAGGCTTAGAGTGTGTAGTGTGAACTCATACATTGTATCGACATTTGCGTCAATTTTTAATTGCTATAAAAACCTAACAATAAGCTCGCCTATGATTACAATATTTACCAGCACGCAACCCTCGAGTGTCAGCTCAAAATGTCGCTAAAATTATGAAACATAACAACGCTGCATGCACCAGTTTCTAGCAACTTGCAACATTTATTTTACCTATATTTTACCCCCGCGCAGTAGGAATGTAATGAGTGATAATTGGATCGATCGATAATGTGAGCGATTGGCTCACATGCCGCCTGATAGACAGATAAAATAATCAAAGGCCCTTTGGGATGAGTTTTGGAGCTTTGATTTAAATCGATAGTAACAATTCTGTTCTTATAAGTTTTTGCTTATTTTTCTTTATTAAGCGTGAACTAATCAGGGTAATTCCAGCTCGTTTTGTTGCTGCATTTAAGCAGAGTAGGCCCGGGGTGGGGAGGGCCTATCCTATATAAGCTCTTTTGGATATGCGTCTCTTCAAAGGGTATGGCTTTTAAGCCGTTTTGGTTCAGTATGGGTGTATTTGTCATTTAAACTCCAATTGAATAAGAGAGAAAGAGAAATAACCAAAAATTGTAATTAGAGTTGAATTTTAAACTTTCTTTTGTAAGCGTTTACTTTCGTTAACCACAACGTTTATGTGCGGTAAATTGTGTGATACTTTATCAGTTTACAAAGCAAATGGTTTCCTTTGATTTTCAAGGCGATAAAATGCAATTTAGCTGGAATGCTTTGATCGCAAACCGAGTACAACTTTCAGAAGCCGGGTCTGAAAACGGTTACGGGTTTGGGTATGTCACACATGGTAACCAATTTTGCCCGTCGATTTCATGCTATTTTCCATAGAGAAAACCTCGCGTGAATGATATTACAAACGCTCAAGCTGGAGAAAGCACGACAGCGCCGAATAGAAATCAGGCAAGAACCGGCACGCTAAACACGCCATCATCCGCGAAAGTGGAAATAAGTCCTTCACACGGCACTGTCCAGACGGGCATGAACAAGGCTGTACTGAATTTAACTATTCCTCCAATAACTAACTTCAACCAGAAAACAGACGACTAGAATCAGTTGATCGTGTGAACCAACAGATAGTGAGGTATTCGAGGCAGCTAGAGAACTCGATGGGCTGTCAGATAACGTGCAAGTTACGTTGAAGCATTTTTCGTGCTAGCGAGCTTATTGTTGGGTTTTTATAGTAGTCGAAAATTGACGGAAATGTCCATGTAAAGAATGCTAGAACATCTTTACGTTCCATCGAGTAACTTGTTTTTTAACAAGTAAACTTCAGTGTCTGTATATTTTGCGTTTACTTAGAAGCCGTTTAATTTATCAACCGTGACAGTTCACCTAGTACCTATATATCGAACTGATTAAAGATAACAGATTCGTGATTTCTCTCTGAACGTTTCAGAGCCCTGTCGTTTTGATAATTAGTTATACATATGTTATTGACACCCATACGAGAGTAGTAACAGCCATCGGGCCGAGAACAGACTCCACTTTACACAGCATCTGAAGAGATACAGGCAGTAGGCACTTCAAAAAGAGAAAAGAAAAGACACAATAGCAATTCATTCTTTCTGTTACAACATACCATCCACCACTGCGCAACGATAAATACTTCGACAGAAACGCAGTCTCCTTTGCAGCATTTTTTGGGATGTCACACAACGCTCCCCCTCTTGGGAAGCGTTCAGAGCGTTGTGTGACATCCCTATAAACGGCTGCAGAAAGAGAGAGACTAGAAGAAATAGAGTTTTGATAGAACAAAAATCAGCCTTTAATATTATCAGCCTTAACACAGGTCTGTATTTCACATAAATCATCGTGTGGATAATTTAATTTAATTCCTTTTTTTTTTTTTTTTTTTTTTTTTCATTGCAAGTCCAGGTTTTTTTGAGTCCAGAGTCCAGAGTCCAGAGTCCAGTCCAGAGTCCAGTCCTTGTTTTATACTATGCCGTTATTTAAGCCTCGTGAAAGATAGCCTTGGCTGATGTCATGCGAGATTAAACGCCCTCGTAAGTGTTGGCACGTTACATTCCCGATGTAATTCTTACCACAGAAAAGAAGTTATTTTGACACTACAGTACAGCAGAGAAGTCTTTGAAAGATTAAACTGCGATCAGGCGTTATTTTTCTCGGGGCGGAGGGGTCAACGGAAAAATGAATTTTCTCCTTTCCTCCGCCGCGAAAAAAAGAAAGCCTGATCGCAGGTTATTGAAAGATGACCTTATTTGTCTCAGTATGTCCCTTTTGGAATACACTGCCCAAGAATGATCCATTCAGATAAAAGATAATCGCAAAAAAAACAAACAATACGTACTTTGTTTCACAGGTCGTCATATCACACATGCATACGTCGACCCTGTGAGCGATTCTGTATACCCGCTAAAGCTAATTTTGTATAAAATACCAAGTCTTTGATCATACTGAATTGTCTGAAATTATTCATTATAAGGTATGTTAAAAGTAATTGTTATTTTGAACGTGACTCCTGCCGTATCACTCTTGACCTGCAGAAGGATATTAAACAGCTTAGTTCCATTACCGGAAAAATGTTTTAAGAAAAAGTTAAAAAAAGAGAGAGAACTTCCGGACGATGCATTGGCTGGCAGCCAGTTCAGTCTCGGCATTACGTAGCCTACAATACAGGCTAGCAGTCTGACTCTCCATACAGCACAAGCAATACGGCGTGGAATTTGGCTTTTTGCACGTACCAGTTACGAAGTACAGACAAACAGTACCGACCAGTAAAACACTTAGCGGGCCTACGAATAATCTAATTTAATCTTTTACTTGGTTAATAAAATTGCATAATTTTCGTTCTTCTAATTCAATCTGTCTAATTGGTGGTTATTTCTGCAGGGTTTTTTACTGATCAATATATATTATAAATCGTCACGTTCCCAGCGAGGAGGGTACTCCCTATCATGACGACTACACTCTTTTCTCTATAAGAATATTGTTTTTCGGCCTAGGCTGAATATTCTTATTTTTCTGTCGATTTTAGCTGAAAATATTCTTGTGAATATTCTTAGATATATTATAGCGTATGACATTTTCATTTTAGAATGTATTGGGGTATCAAAAACAAGTGTTTGGTGTATACATCGTCTTGCAGAAATGTTATTAGCATCAAACATAGCTAAACATACGGCTCGCGCTGCCTTTATTGCCTTTTTTTAACCAGTTTTGCCGTTTAGAAATTGGAATATTGTATTTACAAAATCTCAACCTCGGGTTTATTCTTGAAATATCCTTAAAATCTGGCAAATTCAACCTCGATATTTTTATAAAGTAGATTCTTATAGAAAAAAAAGAGTGTTTCCGCCCGAAAGGGGTACCTTTGTCAGGCTGGAGAGTATGAACAACAACAACAACAACAACGACGACGACAACAACAAATTATAACAGTGCACGGCATTACCTATTAAACTAAAGAAAATATGATTATATCAGAAATAAATAGATAATGCTCTCATTTTACAAACAAAGTTTTATCTCTAAGGGACATTGCATGAAAAACAAAAGCAGCAGTTGACTACAGCAGGATCAATACTGTTACAAAGGAACGAAGTTTTTGCATTCACATGGAACGCATTAAAAATACTATATCTCAATTTGAAACGTAACTGTCATTAATTGCACAAAAATGGAAAATGTGGCAGAAAGAGCAGGTTTTCGAATTTATTAAAGAATAAACGTCTTGGATATTGTGTATCTACCAGTTTCAATACGTGATTTATGATTTCCAAATCGAAATATGTTTGTAGCAGTTATATGGCGAGGATTGTTTATCACATCCAGGAAACCAGATTCAAATGAGGCATAAAAGTCGAATTTCCTGTTGGTGCCAATTAATTTTAACTGATAGGCTGTTAACGCTTTGCTAAAATAAAATGCTTTGCTTAATGTGGGAAGTAAAAAAATTGCATTGTTTTCATTTAATGCACTAAAGGTCACGGTAAGGGATTTCAGAAATAGTTGCCGTCTGCGGGAACCGAAAAACACGCTGCGAAGCTTGAAGTATGCGCCCTGGGTGAGTTTGAATCATTACTCATGTTTGTCATGTTACATAATATGAGTTTGTCAAGATATTTTTAAATTGCGGCCGCCGGCACGGAAAAGGAAACCTTGGCCTTTAAAGGTAAGAGGGGCAAACGTATTTTCTCGATTAAACACCCCCAGCATTTATTCAAACTTAGCCTGATGAACCCCGCGTTTAATTAACTTCTATTTTCAACTGCACCTTAGATACCCGGCGTTTATACGGTACCCGGCGTTTAAGCGTTTAATCGAATCAAAGACCGCTTTAAGCAAAAGGGTACAGGGTCGTGAAAAAATTGAATAAGATAGGCCGGGTAAGTGGAGTCAGCACACCCTAACCTCTACCCCCCTGATATTAAGAGGGATACACTCTTTTTTTTTATAAGAATACAGTTTTTCCGACCCAGGCTGAGTATTATTTTTCTGCCGATTTTAGGCTGAAAATATTCTTATGAACATTCTTAGAAAATACCGTTTGAAATGTCCGTTTTAGCAAGTATTGGGTAATCAATTATTAGTGTTTAGTGTCCAATTCTGTATCGTGTTACATTGTGCAAGTGTTGCATCACTCCTAGCCTTGCAGCCAGCAAGATCAACATGTCGCGTCAGATAACACTTGGCCGTTTGGCTTTTTAAACACAAAGCATTCCTCACAGGGCTACAATGATGCAATGAAGGAAATGAAAACACCTGATTTTGTTTCAATTAAAAACATAATTAATTGCATTAATTGCAACTCAAATTATTCTTTTCAAAAACATCAGCCTCGGGTTTATTCTTAAGATATTCTTAAAAGTTCACAAATTTCAGCCTCGATATTCTTATAAACAAGATTCTTATAGAAAAAAAAGAGTGTACCCCCTGACTTCCTTGCGCGCGGGTTGTAGAATTTCGTTGCTACGATACCGATATGAGAGTTGGCAATTCCTCTTCAATGATTTCCATACAAAAGTTTTTTTTTTCCTTTTGGATTGATGGACATTTAATCAAGAAACAAATGCATTGCTACACAGTAGAGGACAAGAAGGGTGGGGAAGATCACGTAATAACTATCTTAACTTTTTGGATATGGTCAGCCAATGCCCTGGCATGATAACAAGTTTTCCTTGCACGCTCATAACAGTCAGATTTGGAAATACAACAACAGATTTTAACTGTGCAGCTTTATAACAAAATACGAAACTTTCTATTCTACATATGATACTTCAATAACAGCGATCAACGGTCTCTTCGTATCTGTGACAGTTCCGTCTAGTAATACAGGTTCTCAATAACCCGAACTTAATAAAAACAGGTTTCTCTAATCTATTCAAAACCCTTATCAATCACCCCGTGTGATTTTGTTAATTCTGTTTATACATGAAATAATCACTAAGCTAAAGAGTAAGTGCTGTAACTATGAAGCTAGGAATAAAGGAAAACAATGGCTTGATCCAATCAGCTTTTATTTCAACATGATCGCAACCATGTTCTTGCAATTATAGTTAAATGTTTATTACTAATCAGTTGGTTATGTTAAGCGATTGTCTGTGCTGTCTTGCGTTAGTGTGGTTGTGCTGGGTTAGTTTAGAAGTGTTAGGTTACTGTGGCTTTATTCGGCTCCGGTATAGGTAGTTTCCATTTAATACGGGCAGTGGTCTTCTGAATCTGCAGTTACTGTGGTTTTGTTACAGGGTTAGGTGTCGGCTTGCGCTTTGGTTTTCCTTTGCCTCCTGTTTTTTAAACAGAAAGAAACGTATCAGTACACTGCTTAGTTTAAACCATAAAGGGGCAGTATCACTAAGATTTTATAGTGCAATTTGAAAATCCCATGAAAGTGTTGGTTTGAATTGTAAATCCACTCATAGGGGCCTGGCCTTGCTGAAACGTACTTTACAAGTCCTTAAAATGTTGTTTGGGTACAAATTGGTAGGAAAGTTTTGGACGTAATCTTGAAAACGTCGGGCCGTTGTTTTCAAATTTAATGAAAATTTCAAGTTGAAGTTTTCAAGTTGAAAGAAAGTTTCTCGAAAACCATTGATTGCGAGTAATTTACTAAACATTTTTGGCCGGAACAGGGCCTCTTTACAAAACTTAGAAGATTTCTCGTGACACTTTCCTTTTAATGTGAACCTGACTGAATCCATGAAAGTATGCAACAAAACAGAAATCAGTGAACTTGCCTTTTCGTTTATTTTTCCCTTCCTTTCCTTTGCCTTTTCCTTCACAGGCTGGAGTTTTAAAATCAGGATCAGCGGGTGTGCATGGCTTAACGCATCTTCTTGACCTCCGGTTGAGAGTGAAGCCTTCTTTGCACTGGGAGCAAACACCTGATGTGCAATTAAGACAACCTTTTCCACAATCTGTGAACGAAGTAGTAGAGTAGTTAGTAGATAACAAAAGCGTATAAGAATACGCCAGCTATCGAACTCCCTTGTTTACAAAATTTCTTGGCTTCTGGAAGATGAAGATATTTTGTCTAGAAAAACTGGTATGATGAGGTTTTTTGTCGATGGGGAGGATTAAGATTTGATTGCCATTGTTAATAAAATGCCTTATGGGAAAATCGGCGGCATTTGGAGTCCAGAGTTCTGGCTGGCCTTCAAGTCGATGTTTGGATTACCGATTCAGAGATAATACATCAATATTAGTAATTTTTTGCGGTGTGAGAACACCTCAGAACAATGTGTTGTTTGAAAGACACACATTAATTATAACCGAAAAAGAACAGGGATTGTTAAGTCCTGATTGGAAGGTGGTCTACATACTAGCCTGCGAACAGACTCTTGCATCTAGCATCTAATGAATTAGAACTTGCCTTTCTTCTTTTTACACTTATTCTTCTCTTCAATCATTTCGAATCCATCTTTGCATTCACTGCAGATGCTCTCTGTGCAGTTAAGACAGCCTTTTCCACAAGACTCTGAAAGACAATATTAAAAGCAAATTTAAAAATTTATTTCACGATTGCAGCAGTTGTTTTAATGGGTACATGTGGCGAGGAAATGAAAAGCTAGGGAATTTCAAGGGGGCTTTGTCACTGATTTTAACAGATTTTTGAATTGCCAAAATTTATATTTATGTCGCAGGAAACCTAAAATAATGGTCCATTTTTATTGACAATTGCTATGTTAGAGCACTGCAACTGTTAACAAGCGTCTTTGGCTGCAGATGGCTATAACGATTGAAATGGTTTGCCACTTTGAAAAATTGAGGCTAAACTTTTTTATTTGTTTCCGATATTATAATTATAGTTGAAAAAAGAAAGACCGATATTTATAGCCGAAACTTAATTTCTATCCCTACATTAAGGTTATATCTTTCTTTGGATGTAAAAAGGTAAAGTCTTTTATGGGTTGCTTACCTCTAATTTTATCAACATCAACATCATTTACAAGCCATTTTTGAAATGAAATATTACAACCATAACTATAGCAGGTAGGGCGAGTAGAGCAGTTTAAGCCAAAAATCTGAAAAATCCCCATGACGTAGTTCCTTTAGATGAATCTCTTAGTTTTATTATTTTTTCACAGCTAACAGTGTCTGAAAGAAGCCATCCCGGTTGAGTCCGGCAAACCAACAAATGGAACCGGTTAATTCAAGTTTTCGCTACCTTCTAAGAAGTTGCCCAAAATTAAAAGGGAGATGAATTCAACTGAACTGACTGTCAGCTTAAGGGACAAGACTTTTAAGTCACATCTCAAGACAGAGCAACAACAAGAACAATTACCTGCACCACACTGTGATCGGTCGCCTTTTTTGCCATTTCTTCCCAAGCCACAGGGAATACAGATTGTTTTATTTTTACGCCTAGAAACTAACGCAAATCCACCGTCACAGACAAGGCAGGTTCCATCTTGACAGCTTGAGCAGTTCTTAGGACAGACAGGTGCGGGTGTAGGCACTGAAACATGCAACACAAGTCGAAGCACATTAGGCAACGTTTTTTCGTTGAGTTTGTTACCGCCGATTTAACCCCATTTGTTTGGCTAACTTACAAATGTGATTATGATATGTCTTTTACATCTTTATATCTTTGCATCGTTTCTACTTTTTAACCTTTTAATTATTACTATTTTATAAACTACTTTGTAATTATGGTATTTTAAGTCTCTTTGTTTTACGATTTTAAATCTATATATACTTTATAATTGAAGAAACGTTGACCCGTGAAAAGCATAAACCATGAAAGATGCGACCCAATGTTTGCTGGGAAATCTGAAAAATTAATCCCTGTCTTTGACAAAATAAGCATTATGATATGGCAGGTTGCTTAAATCACGCTTTTTAGACCCCAAAAGAAAAAAACATTGTGTCTTATCGTTCATGGTTTATGCTTTTTACAAAGTCAACATTTCTTCAATTAAGTGTACATGTAAATGTATTACAACACTGCCACACGAGCTAAGTGGTACCCTGGCATCTTTGATATCATGAACAAATTGTCTAATTTGCTGCCTGGTTAATTGTTACCTCATAGTTCTAAGCCGCTGTTAGGAGGAAAGGTGATCAACTACTACAAAAACAATAACAACAATTTTATTAGCATTCCCATTTACAGATGGTATTGCCCAAACAACTAAGTAGATAGAGTGATTTCATTTAACCCACAAAACAATATCTAGCAGTTAGTGCGTAATAGTCAAAGCTAAACAGTAGGAAACCATGGAATTAGTCTTATTGTATGTGAAGAAGTAATAACTTTTTGACGGGGTTTGGTAAAATCACCCTGAATCATCACATGCGAAAGACTACATATAAGTACAGTAATAAAGCACTATTAAGTGGCAAACAAATAATTGATCACAGTTGGCCCCTGTACATTGTTATAACAGATCAAACGTATCATAACATGTCTGGAATTAGAAAGGTCATTTTAACTTGATTATCAAGCCTTTCAGGTAAATTTGAGCACGTGCACAGCGATACGATATGACAGATGTCAAGCAGCAGTTGGGTAATTTCACAGCCCGTGATAATTGTCACTTTGGCGCATGGCCCTTTGTCACTCGAATAATCAACACGGATCAAGAAACAATACAAGCTCCAGTGTGATCCAAGGTCATGGGAACAAAGGAACGATTGTACTTTTATTCTCCCAAGCATAATAACAAGAAATAAACAGAGACCAAGTAGTGGGAAATTGTGACTTGACCATTAGACACGGTAATGATGACAAAATCCTCTGCTATCCTTACCTGAAGGACATTTGGAGTTGTCTCGGTTCAGGCCTTTTCTTTTGTTTGATGGCTGTTGACTGCAAGGAACACAAATGGTTTTATTCGCTCGTTTGGGCAAGGTGATTTTGGCAAATCCGTCGTCGCACTCGAGGCATCTCCCAGCTAGCCCGCAGGTTATGCAGTTTCTGGGGCATTCTGGTGGAGGATAAGAAAACACAATCAGTTTAAAGATTTAGAAATCCCGGTCATTTCTAAGAATTCCCGTTCATTCCTATACCTGAGAATTCTTTATCATGACTGTTAAAACATCAAATGACACCATTTTAAACCAAACATAAAAATTGCAGAGCGAATCATTGTTTGGAAATTGTCTTAATACGCGACAGATCATTTACGTTCCTAATTCTAAACACGAACACTGAGTAGCTGCACAAGAATGCGCAGACATCTACTAGTGTTTCTGCGATATTCAACAGGATCATGACGTATCGAAATATTGGCGCAGAGTGGTATCTGTAATCATTCAGATAAAAGCTAACGCGCATTTCTTGCCTACGGTGCTAATTGTTTATATTTTCAATTTTACAAATTGAAAATCGTTGTCAAATAACTTACCATTTTTATTTGGCCTTTTGTTGCCTCCTTTTCCTTTACCCAGCCCAAACTTTTTACCAGGCTTGCGGTCTCTCTTAGACTCTGCTGCGACGAGCAACACGACAGCGATTACTAACAAAATCAACCAAATGTTCTTCATGATGAAAAGGGCTACCGGCCTTGCTGTATCAACACTCCGAACTAAGAGTTAGACTACACCCAGCGCAATTTTATCCAATTGAACCTGTCAGACCGGTTTTCTATAGACATCTGGCTGTATATCCCACTTAAACCTGTCAGACCTGTTTTTCTAGATATCTGACTGGGACTCATCCAGGTGCTGATCTGGAATTTGGAAAGACAGGAAATTGTACAGTCGTCACTTCCGCTCAGTTGGCTGGATTTGTAAAGATAACATGGATTTGAAAAACACTGAATTTTTGTTAA